>NC_142188.1:775000-927500 GCF_026936395.1 Plectropomus leopardus | reverse complement strand
GAAAAGTACCACACTGAATATTTCTACGAACTTTAACAAAGATAAAGGCTGTTAATAACTGAGGTTAACAACCACACGCTTCCTGTCACATCGAGTAAGAACCATGTGTTACAGCACGCCAACATGTCAGACCTGACCTGTCTGCGAGGACACGCTTTCTGTCTTTAATTTAAACTGCAGTCTGAGCTTTTCAGTCATAAATTGTTTTGCCGACATTAATCTTGATTCAAAATTGCAGAGTTGAACATGTATTGATGTGTCGGACGCTAAATTAAATTGCTGTTGTAAAAACATCGATTTTATAAAACAACAAATGTTAGAACGATGCTGTTCAGGTTAGTTAGTGTTTGACTAAAACCGCTGCACCTGCTACAAATATGGAGCCGTGAAAACCTGTATGACTGCAACATTTGCATCAGAAAAGATGCTCTCTTTCATATTCATGTACGATACCTTCTGGACCTTATGCACATGAAATATAATTATTGCAAACTGACGCAGTGATTGTGACAAAAAAAAAGTCCATGCCATTTAAAAATAATCACCTTGACACACTTCCTGCCTCTGTGGGTGCTGCTGTTTTTTCTTAGAAATGTTGTGGATATTAACGCACTTCATTTTACATCACGTCTGAAGAATAGTTCCTACTTCTGCTGTTCTGCCGTCAGTCAGCATTACAGGGATGAGTCATCAAACTTGTTAACAGAGTTTAAAATTTGGAAACAGATACCGAATCACATAAACCTATTTAGACTGAAGCCGAAATGTTTGTTCTCTTCATGTTTTAATGATCAAACTAGTCAGTGTCTGCTCGAAGAACAAAGCTCAAAGTCATTAAAGTCGGTAATTCAGTGCACATTTAAAGTGACGCTATTTGACAAACTGATGTTTGTCAACCTCAATATGTCGCAACTGTGCAAGGTAGAGTCACGAAACTTAACATCTGTTCTTGAGATCACAGTGAAGGCCGAAGGCTTAGGAGAGCATTTCTAGTCAAGTCAATGCAAGTCAATTTTATTTCTAAAGCCCATTATCACGACATCCCTCCATCCTCAGACCCTCACCGCGACTGAGGACAAACCCAATAACAAGATAAAAATGGCAGAGTGAGGACAGATCCCTCTTTCAGGGCAGACAGACGTGCAACAGATGTCGTTAAAAACAATTAAATTACCGTAGATGACACAATGATATATAGGAAAGAGAAAGAGAGAAGAAAAAGGGAGAGATGCACAGCAACAATAATGGTAACAACAACATGACAATCGTAATAGACACAAAAACAATAAATATAACTGATGATAACGTGATGTTAGATGCAGATATTGCAGTTTATGTATGTGGTGATAACAGTCACGTGTGTATATTAATAGTGGAGGTGTGACTAATAATAATGGCAGCAGTTGGTGGCGTCGGGCAGCATCAGGGCGACCGAGAGCCACGATCCAGGCCGAGCCAGAGGTAGGAGCGCAGCATCAGGGCGACCGAGAGCCACGATCCAGGCCGAGCCAGAGGTAGGAGCGCAGCATCAGGGCGACCGAGAGCCACGATCCAGGCCGAGCCAGAGGTAGGAGCGCAGCATCAGGGCGACCACAACACAAGCGCGGCTGTTCTGCCGATGCAAACGTACGTGCACAGCCCATTCTCACACCAAACTCATCGTATAGGGCCGCTTTGTCAGTGCTGTCTGCGTACCAGTGTGATGCCGAAACCCCCCTAATGTTTCCATAGTCATCCAGCCGAATGCGGCTGCATGGTGTCAGATGAGAACGCAGCCGGATGGACCCGGTGGTGTTGTTATTGTAAGCTGGCAGACAGCCGGATGGGAATGGGCACGTCCGCAGGCAGTGCGCACGGCTGGCGTCACTTGTTTTGCCTAAACTGAATCATCTGGTAACTTTGTTGCCTAATCCAAACTCTCTTAATGCACTTGTTAGCAAGCACCTGACTGCAATTTCAAACATTAATATGTACATGCACACTAGCACAGCCAGCTTACATGCATGCACCTATCAACTGTAAAAGTAGAAATTGCGAAAGTCTAAAGGTCAGTGAGAGTGCTTGTAGCCGTGGTAACAGGACACTCATGCATATTCATTTCCTCACTTTATTTTTTTGTCTCTTCCTGAGAAGAGGAGGCGTAGATTATCATCAGCCTCCATCATGTCGTCGCTGAGCGCACTGAGTGAAGACTGCTTGTATGCAGAGGTCAAGACATCAGACGCTGGTGCAGGGACTCATGCAGGTGGGGTGTGCGCAGCTTTCAAAGGTAAATTTGTGAAATAAGTTTTTCTTATATAGATAATGAATGAGGACAAAAGAACTGCAAACTGTTGCTGAAATGAATAAACTGCAACAAGTGGACAGCTTTGGACTGCAGCTGTACAGACTATTGCATATAAACCAATATTTTCTTTTTGTCATTTTATTTGAAATTTTTAAACTTTTTAAACTGTGAGAATTGTTTGTGAAAAAGTTTGTGATTGTGTAGCAAAGTCTAAAGAGACAGAAAGCAAAAAGATAAATTAAAGAAAAAATACAACCATACAACACGTGAAACACATTCATGCGTAACATTTGATTTGATTTTAGGTCAAATCTATGTACACGGCCTGCGTGTGTGTGAAGTTTTAGCTTTAACGTTATCACTAAACAACATTACACAGCGTGTTCACTTGCTTTAACCTGATCTCTTTAACTTCAGGTTTCACTGAAGAATGGAGGATTTCAACATGAACGGCTCCTCACAGGACAGAGGCTGTGACTACACCTACATCACCGGTTATTCCTCCACAAATATCACGTTCCCCGACACCCACTATTACTTTGTCTTTGCTCCCTACATCACCTACAGCAGCCTCGGCTCCTACGGGGCTTTCTATTATAACCAAGAGGCTGGATTCATCATAAAAGTGGTGACAAGCGTTACCTTCTGTATCGGCCTTCCTTTGACCCTGATGGCCATCTATGCTCTTTATTCTCAGGTAAGACGGACTCGGATTTATTTGCTTTATATGCCACGAGTCTCTTTGTAGAGGATCGTAATCACAGAGCAGAGATGAAGCACTGGCATAAATTTACAGCAATAATTTATGCCATGATTACCACAAAAGATGCACAGCGACGATAATCATAAAAACTGTGACAATAATAATAATAATAATAATAATAATAATAATAATAATAATAATAATGATAAGAGTATATGATGGGTTATATCTTATATTAGTATATGATAGTATATGTATGTGACAGTAATAATAAACATATCTGTATTGATGAAAGTCTATAAAACTTGGAATATCATCAAAAGTTCCCCGGCAGACTAGGCCTACATCATCCTAACTAGGGGCTGGTTCAAGGCAAGCCTGAGCCGGCCCTACCTGTAACCTTCATCAAAGAAGGAAGCCTTGGGTGTACTCGCGATCGTGGGAGGAGAAAAAAGTAGAGGAGCTTGTCATATCAAAGAAACTTCCCTGGCAGACTAAGGCTGCATCAGCCGTACCAAAGGTTAGAGGCTAACCTCTCATATCTGACGGCCGTTTGGACGGCTCTGACTGGGACTGCTGAGCGGAGCACGATGACACACTCAGGAGCAGACCGGGTCCAGAGCATGTTCCCAGGTTTTTGTTTGTCTTCCCGCAGGTGCAAAGCGATCACGTTGCTCCGATCTACGTCATCAACCTGCTGATCTCGGACCTCATTCAGCACTGCTGCTTGATCGTTGAGGTGGCACAGATCAAGAGCTGGACCACATTTACTATCTGCACTCTGATCTACTATTTTTGTGTGGGGGCCAGTGTGGGCTTCATGGTGTGTGTCGCCCTGGAAAGGTACCTGTCTGTGTGCAGAGTGTGTGCAGTGCCTGGTAATACTGAATAATCCTGAAACTGTGCTGTCTCGTGTTGCAGGTACTTGGTGATCGTCTTCCCTCTGTGGTACCGCTTCAGACGGACCATCAGGGTCTCTGTGCTGGTCTGCGTGGCGGTCTGGGCCTTCCCCGTCGTCAGCCTCCTCTCTGTATTTTGGTGGAAAAACTGTAAGGCTAAAGAAACCATCGTCACGGTCTATTTACTCCTTCCCCTCCCGCTGCTCGTCTTCTTCCTGGGTGGGACCCTCAGAGGCCTGTCTGCTTCCGTCTCGGTCCCGTCCGACGAAAAACGACGAATTGTAGGGATGTTGGTGCTGGTGCTGCTTATTTACACTCTGCTGTTCCTGCCCACGATCATTTTGTTACTGGTGTACGGCGCCAGAGATAACGACATCCTCCGAAGCCTGTTTCCTGTGTTTTTTAGGTTCAGTCCTCTTGCAGACTTGGTTCTGTATATTTTCATGAAGAAAGGGGTCGTAGACCGGCTTTTGGCCTCCGTGTGTTGTTTCAGAGCGGACAGTAATGACGTCAGCGGTTCAGTAGTTTGAACGAGGACGTGTCCACGGTCAGCTTCATGTGGACGGACAGTAAAACAGAGAGACATGTCTGCAAAAGTAAAGAGAAAAGACAGATTCTGTCGTCTGCTGAAATGATCTGTATAGAGCAGTGAAGTTATGAGTCCTAAAATGCAGAAGTCCGGTAGCATTGTTGCACTTCTGGTTCCCTCGTCTTAAAGTCTCTGCATTTTTTGAATGGGATTTTCTGAAAAAAGGTCTGTGGTTAACACTGGGCAAAGATATTTCAATGTTTTGTTCTGCAACATAAATACGTCTTTATAAACCCAATTTTTGAACTTTTGAGGTTTTTACGCGTCTTAAAACAAGTGTTTCAATTGGACTTCAGTGTTTGTGTGGGACTTTAAACGTCATCACAGCGGACACGTCGCACTCAAACTTGCAGATTTATCTGTTCAATCAAATCAAAGCGGAACAATTCGAGGTGGTGATGTTTAACACGATGTAGTTGGTTTATAACCGAACAAAAGCTTTTTGCTTCTGGAGATTTCGTTTACGCTTCAAAACACACAAAAGTGGCGTTCATCTGTGAAGATTATCACGTGAACAAAACGTGTAAGTCTAACGATTATGATTACTGAAATAATCAAAAATCCCAGAAGGGTTTTGATGAGGGAACCAGTGCGATGCTAAATTCCAGACTGGCCTTTGGAAATACATCATCCTGCACCACTCTATCAGACACATAACTGTCATTTTCTTGCATCGTATAAAATGGACCTTTATTGTGAAATTAAAACTTCCTTTCTGTGCTTTTGCACAAATGACTCAGCTCTCTCCAATCTTCAGTTTGTCACAGCAAAGAGGTTCAGAGGTCTCAGAAGCTCCTCTCAGAGGACGTTTGCTCCTCAGTCTTCAGTTTATTTAGTGTCACACGTTTTTCTTTTGATATCTTTTTGAATAAAAGACTTGTGCTTTATGCATTTGTGATGTTGTACCAGAGTGAATGCTGCTGTTGTATCAATAACTCAAAATCCTTCAGTCTTCACCATGAATATTGTCATTTTCAGTCCCTCCAGGCTGTTTTTGTGATCCTAAAAAAGGTTTGGCTGGAGTGCTACTTCACTCGTGAAGGGTTTAAAAAAAACAAAAAATGCTGAGAATTAATAATAATTAATTTAATATTTATGATTATGACTGATGTTGGTTAAAAAATTAATTTAATGAAGGTAGAAAAACATATTCATTTATAATATTTTTTATTTTATTTTTATTTATTGTGGTGTGCAGTGTGTGTTGTGTGATATTAAAACAGGGCCCTAAAAGGTTAAAAGAAAAATACAATAAAACGTCTCGGGCTGGTTTTCTTCCTCCTCTGTGACAGTTAACTCATCTTTGTGCAGCCGCGCCTCAGCGTTCGGTACCTGCTGTTGTTTCCCTTTTTTCCCAGTTCATGTTTCTGAGCGTCAGTCTCCCTGAGCTGATCGGAGGTGATCAGCATCACCTGGTGTGCAGGTGATGCAGATCACCTGGTGTGCAGGTGAGGAGACTGACGGCTGATTAAGAGCTGAGAGCAGCTCGGTGTGTTTCCCCTCCGGACCAATCAGAGCGTGACCCCGCCTCTTCCTGAGGGCTGAAGAGAGGCGAGGAAACGCGCGCTCAGGACACTCTGAGCCCTCCTCGGTGTGATGCAGACCTCACGTCATCTCTCTGCCCTTTAACACCACCTTTGCTCCCTTTTCTCACCTGTTTATGTGGTTTTTTGTAATCAGAGAGTGGAGGAGAATTGAAGATGTCCTGCAGCAGTTCTTAGTGTTTCTGTGCATGAGTTTTAACGCCTGCAGGCTTTATTTAGCAATTTTATTTATTGGTTTATTTCACTGAGCCCCGATAAAAGCCCTGCCTCCATATATTTAAAAAAAAAACCTAAGGCTTTCAACCAATTTGTAAAATCCTGATTTATCGCAGAATGTCTGTAGTTAAACGCGATTACATTTTTTTTAATCACATGCTTTCATTCCAGTATTCCTCACACTTCCCCTGTAAAACAAAAAAGTCAAAAATGGAAGAAATGGAGCGCCTCCTGGACCCAAAGTCTGTTTGAGGTGCTCTTTGGGCGGGAAATACAAGGGTTAACAATCAAAAGGAAAACTGCCGAAACGCAGGTTCACCACGGCCGTGCCGTAGAAATAAAGACCTTTAAACACTTCAGGAAAGTGCAAGTTTTCTTTTTGACTGTTAAAACAAAAAGTGGATGGTGTTACTTAACCCTTTGAAAACAGACCTCGTCTGCATGATCCTGGTGAAACAGATCTGAAATCAGAACCCCAACAGCTTTTTCATTGTTTTCTTATTTTTTTGCAACAGAAAGGTGAGCTGAGCCTCAGAGAGCTGCAAAACACATGAAAACTGTCTGAAACAGAGCACAGCAGAGAAGTGTTGTAACGCTCTCTGGTGGCTGCAGGTGAGACTGCAGCGTCTTCAGTCCTCAGCGTCTCTGAGGTTGCTGGTTTGAATCCAGAGAGCTGTGCCACAAAACCTGTTCAACAGAACCAGACTCTTTTAGCCTGAACTGGATCAACAAACCCTCGTTCATGAAACAGCAAAAGAGCAAATACACACAGAGAGCTCACGAACAAAAACACTCCAATATTGTCGCTGAAACACGGTCCACATTGGTCATTTTTGTCATGAACACTTACTGCCTTTACTGTGAAATACGGTGACAGCAGAGCAAGTGAAGGCAAACGTTTATATACGGACAAAAAGATTTTCCAAAGTGACACAGAGACGTACAAAAAGAGTGACGACAGAGGAGAAGACTGAAAAAACAGAACTAAACGCTTGTATCTGTCAGTTTCTAAGTGTTGGAGTCTCATACGACATATTTGATATATTCTGACAAACTTTGCAGGCCTCAACACAAAGACTAGTGACTGAAAGTCTTCTGTGATTTGAGGTATGACGCCAAATTTAGACCAAAGCAAGCGTCGTTTTTAAAGATGCAAAAGTAAACTTGGGCCCAAATTCCAGTTTATAAACTTGAGTCAGAATTTGTTAAGCAGACGGTAATTTTTTTTGTCTTTTTGGGGATGTTGAGCATGATTTTTGAAACAGAACGACATCAGGCCACCAAATCTTATTTTACAACTTTTCCCTTCATCTCAGGATACTCTGTGCTAATTTCATCCATGTGTGACTATTTATGCCACACCCTTATATCTGAATTTACATCATTACAACATGTCCCCGAAAAAAGGGGTATTGAACCCCCTGAGACCAGTTTGGGGGTGCTGGTTTTCAGCTTGTGATGAGGTTTCAGCTAACAGGAAATAAAAGTGGAAAAAAGGCAGCAGGAGCATCGAGGGCTGGACCCTAAACCTCCTCTGTCGTGTCTGTAAAGCACTTTGAGTGTTCTCCTAATGAAAAACCCACATTAGTAAAATTGCCTCGCTCCGCCTGCCAAACATTTCAACAATTTCTTGCTTCTGGAAAAATCCCAAACTGGACAGCAGCCAGTTTCCTCAGGGCTCTGTCAGCACTGACCGGCTGAATAAATCTGCTCTCCACTCAAGTGTGTACGACTTCACGGCGTCCACTCTGAGAGTGTTTCCTCTGTCCTCGGGGACATGGCGACGCTGAAAAGCGGCCTGGTGTCTCCAAACGTCTTCAGCGTCACTGCTGTCCCTTACAGACGGGCCGAGACACGAGCAACAAAACCGCCCGGATCCCTTCGCTCTGAGAAACCTCGTGGTCTCTGAACGTGATGCTGGAGGACGGAGAAGAGATTCAGAGTCGGACAACTTCAATAATGTACTTTAGAGTCGTAGAAGTACCTCAGAGAGATCAATACAGGGGCCAGACTCTTGTGGTCTCATGCATACTGACTCACACAGAATAAATTCAAGAAATTAGAATAAAAAAAATAAATCCATGCTTCAGTACAAAAGGAAGTAAATAAATTTGATGTTCTTATGCGCTGCACATCACTCAAATACAAATACGAGAAGATTCTTTCTTACTTCGTCTTAGTGTAAGAAAATACAAACACGCAGCAGAAGTACATGCACGAACTTTTCGTCATCCACTCAATACTGAAACATCCGAAACTGGCTGACACAGGAGCAGAGAGGAATATTAATCATAATGACGTGACTGAAACCTAAAAAACCTTCAGAATAGTCCACGCTTTGTTTACAACGCAATCTGGCCTCTCAGACCTCGGCATGAAAATAAAACTGCACATGTTCAGTTCATTCGATAGAAAGTTCCAGATTCTAAAAATGTGAATCTCAGTTTTCTTCTTTGTTGTGTGATACTGTGGTTGGTGCGGAGGCGCTGTACAAAAGCCCGTGATCCCGTTTATTTTCCCTCCTCCTGCAGAGTCAATGTTGGGTTTGATCCTCGAGTCGAGATGCTTTAACTGTTACATCACTGACAGACAAACAGGGTCATGTTAGATCTGAGTTTCAACCACGAACAAAAGGTGTCCCACCAGGTTCAGTTTACGGACCAGTGCTCTTCACCATTGACGGTACATAAATAATAGTTTTGTCTTGTCTAAACTGTAATGTCAGTCCTTTTGCAGACAACCTTCTTTCATACTTTTGGGCTGATTCTGTAAAATCTGCGACTGAAAACTTGCTGCTTTTTTTAATGATTTGCAAGCTGCACTTGCAAATCCCAAACTTATTAAATGCAGATAAAATAAATTATCTGATGTTATCAAGAACCAAAAATATTAACCGAGCTACTCTCTAAATCTGTACTTTAGAACAGCTCGATCTCGCAGCACCTCTTTGCAGGATTTTGAATGTCCTGAGGAGACGGGCGACATTGTCCCCGTCACGGGTGTTTAGCAGTCGAGTGGAGGAGGTTTGACTTGGAGAGCCCACTCCGTGGTCTATGCTGAGCTGACATCAACAAACTGAATTCTGGTGAAGTTGGTTACTTCTGCTTTTCTCAGAGAAAATGAATCCTTGAATTCGTGAATCATCCACTAACAAAAAAACTCTGTCCATCCATCGCCTTTGTAATTTCTCAGTTTAGCATATTTCTACCTTTTCTCTTATTTTTGCACTGCAAAAATATAAAATTCTGTTTTATTTTTCATTTTTCATTTTTGATAAAAATGAGCACACAAAAAAAGAGGAAGTGCTGTTGTGCAATTTCTCTCCTCGTCTCTGCTGCAGAAAAGCTGTTCAGACGCAGATCGTTTCCAGTCACTGATACATTTTACACATCAAACAGCAGCACAGCAGCTCCTAACCGGTGCGTTTTTGAGTCTTTTGTCATTTAGCATGAATAATATCTTAAAAGGGAACTTCCTTTGACACATGTTTATATTTAACCTTATCATTCCTGTTTTTATCTGTTTAACTTTAACAATGCTTTTTATTTAATCTGTGGAGGCACATGTCATATTCACGTCTTATAATAAATCAAACTGCCTCCACTTTTGAAAGACAGAGGCATATTTGCTGTATTCACAGTAATTACGGGATTTTTGTGCCTTACTAATTTACACACCTGCTGCCCATTTCTTACTTTAAACAGGTCACACTGTGAGAAATGGACGTCGTCTTCAGCCAATTCAGTGACGACTACAATTGGACCTATCTGTATGATTACGACGATTATTATTACTTTGAAAACTACACCGTCTTTTCAGAGTACGACTTTCACAGGATAACCACTTCACCGTCGGCCTCATATGTGATTGCGTGGATCGTGATCTGGATAGGTTTTCCACTGACCTTACTGGCCATCTACGCTCTGTATTCACTGGTACGTAAAAGTTTAGAAATCTGCATCTGAAGAAACTTTGGCTGAATTAACATCACAGAAGTTGGTGCTCGCAGGTTCGGCCGTGTTCTTATTGTTTAAACCTATAAAGGTTTTGCACAGCGTTTGGAAAAGAGCTTTAATACGCAGCTCCACATACCCAGCCTGCAGGGAACGTTCCCACAACATCGGTTAATGTCACCTACAAGTTAAAATGAAGTTTCAAAGACAACATTTTAATCTGATGTTCAAAGAGCGTTTTAAGGAGGTTAGTCATTTTAAGTAATGTTCCTGTACAGTTAAATAACTAACTTAACGACTAAGACGTAAAGTTATAACTGCAACATTTTGAGGATGTTCTGGTGATGTTGACACATCAGAGTGTGCTTTTATAAAACCTTCCCACAATGTTACAACAAAGGAAGAACATTTTCAAAGCAGCACTCAGAGCACACAGCGTTTTCTTTAATACATCAATGTAATGTCATGTGATATGTTAGCAATAAAACAATAATATTGTTTCATGTTTGTCGAGAATGTTGCCTGAAATTTAAGAAGAACATTCTGGGAACATAAAGAAAACTTTGTTGTTGTGTAATGTAAAGACTTTTTATATTAACTATACAAAAAAATTAACATTGTTTGATGTTTACAGAAATAGAAGTTTGAGAAAAACATTCTAGGAACACAAAGAAAACTTGCGACTGAAAACGTTACTAAAACATGCGGAGGTTGCATTTGAACATTTTCGGTTTCAGAGCCAAACATTTGCAGGTCTGTTTCTGTGTGCAGAGAGACTGATGGCTGCGCTCAGCGGCTCGACTCGGCTGCTTCACGACGCTGCTTCAGGAATTTTGTGTGTCCTCATCTGAGGAACTGAACTGGCTGAATCTTTATTTCAAACATGAAA
The DNA here is from genome assembly GCF_026936395.1 of Plectropomus leopardus. Lineage (NCBI taxonomy): Eukaryota > Metazoa > Chordata > Actinopteri > Perciformes > Serranidae > Plectropomus > Plectropomus leopardus. Next base: position 916,420 of record NC_142188.1, on the reverse strand, counting down.
AACAGAAGCAGTACATTTACACAGCACAATAGTACATTCACATTCTAGAAAAAACACTTCCAAAATTTGGATAAAATGCAGATTTTGTTTCGTCATTTCACACTCCGCCTGCAGGTGCGAGAGGACCACGTGGCACCGGTCTACGTCATCAACCTCCTGTTCTCAGACCTCATCCAGATGTGCTGCTTCGTGGTCTGGGTGGCGAGACCCTGGGCGTGGTTTGCTTTCTACGTCTCGAGGTGTGTCTACTTCATCGGGGTGATGGCCAGCGTTGGCTTCATGGTGTGTGTCGCCCTGGAACGGTAAGCGGTGTGTGTGCATGAGCACTTTGCAGAAGCGACATTGTGAAAGCTGGAAATGTGACAAATATTGGCGGCTCCGCCTCTCCATTACTGCAGGTATTTGGTGGTGGCCTGCCCGCTGTGGTACCGCTTCAGACGGAGCATCAAGCTCTCGGTGTGGGTCTCCATTTCCGTCTGGACCTTATCTCTCATGGAGTTCCTCACTGCGCTGCTAACATCTCACTCCATCATTGTCCGCTGCGTCTTCCTCCTCCTCCCGTTTCCTCTGCTCATCTTCTTCCTGGTTGGGACCCTCAGAGCGCTGTCTGCGGCCATTTCTCTTCCCGTGAAGGAAAAGCGGCGGATTGTCGGGACTTTAGTCCTGGTGCTCCTGAACTACACGGTGCTCTTCCTGCCCTGGGTGATCTGGCTCCTTCAGAAGTTACACGGACATTTTTTTCATGACGTCAATGATTCAGGTTTCTACCTGTCCTTCCTCCAGTTCAGTCCCCTCGCTGACCTGATTCTGTATGTGTTCATGAGGAAAGGAGCTGTGGACAAACTGCTGGCCCGCCTGTGTTGTGAGAGGATGACGAGAGAGGAAGACCAGGGCCAGGCCCCCTCCACCGATCCAAAAGACACAGAAGAAGTGTCCTCGGTGTAGAGGACAGTGGGAAACGGACCGATGCTGACCCCTCGGTTCCACCAGCAGCGTATCGAGAGCATTAAGTCTGCAGCCCTGTTTTTCCCCGTCCTCCGGCGGCTCTATATCCCACCGAGAGCAACGATGGCGTGTTTCAGAAGCGAAGTCCTGCCAGATAATCCTGTAGACTTTATGAGCTCACTGTGTCGTTTTTCCTTGATTTGTGGTCATTTTTCTTTGATTTTGTGGTCATATTTCTTTGATTTTGTGGTCATATTTCTTTGATTTTTGTGATTCTACCGTGGCTGAGTGGGCTTCATATAGAAATTCTTTCTTTTTCTGTCTGTTTGAATTTTGTCCATTGATGTTTTTACCCACTTTGTTGTGCTGCAGCCGACAGTCCAGCCAGGATCTTAGTAGATCAAAGAATTCTGGACGTTTTTCAGTCAAAAAAAACCCCGATTATTATACAGATTAGTATAAATTAGCCTAAAAGAAGTCCAAAAGAGCCGCAAGACAAATTTTTTAAAAATCAAGTTAGCGAGGTGCTAATCCTGAAGTCCCCCGGTGGAACTTACCCGCTTGAGAGCGCTCAGCTGCTGTGAGTCTGTAGTACGATCCTCTATGGGGAAGTAGATTTGGGTTTTTTACACATTTCTTAACTCGAAAAACAAGCTTTTTTCTGCTTCATGCATAAATGAGGGGCTTTCATAGAAAGGAACGAGGCCCCGCCCCCAGTGCAGTACCCAGATTTCCTCCGGGACGTTGCTGAGATGCTCCGAGGCGTGTCTGGTGTAATAACAAGCATTGACTGCAACGTCTGCAATCGCCTCCTTAGGCCGTGCTGCGGCGGTAACGCGCCATTGACAGACCCGATGGAATTTAGGGCTAACTTCTGCCCCGTTTCCTCAATGTTCTAACATTTGAAACGTGCAATTATTAGAACAACTTGAGTTCGTTTGGCTGTAGTGTTAGTAGATAAACCAGTTATTATTTATTATATTATTTATTATAAACTTGGCATTAGGTGCCCTGCAAACTGCAAAAAAGTAGGAAAAGATGACAAGAAAATGCGACAACAACAACAACTTGCTCAGGTTTTAAAGGGTTAATTTGGGGAATGTGAGTGTGTGTATGTATGTTTCATTAATGAGAATAAAGGTTTAAATAAGGAAGCTGGTTAATTAAAATTTAATGACTTTTGGAGAAGAGGTGCGATTAAATAAATTTGTTATTCTCACTTTCTTTTGAATATGTAACCGAGGTCGTCATGTGTTTGTTCATTTATGTATTTAATTTTCTGTAAATATCAGTTTTTTGTATGTTGCTTATTTGTTTGATCATATTTGTTTTCTTTTTTAACTGTTCAAAATAAATTACATGAATTACATGTTATTTTTTAATAGTGCGGACTCCCTCCTCGTCACGTTCCCCCTCTGACAAATATATTTCATGTAAATAAATAAAGTCACCCTAATTTAAATACATCTGCACGTTTTCAACTGAAACTCACCAAAATACCTGCTGTGCAATTTTCATATAATTAATCCTAAAAGGCTGTCAGTGTATCTGTTATATAACTTCAGTAACAAACTCACACATCTCTGTTTTTCATCGTTTTCAGGCCAGATCTGTATCTGTAAGACATGATGTCTGCTGGCTGTGACAGGAAGCGTGTGGTCGATAACTCGAGCAGTTAACAGTTTATTTTTATCTCTTAAATTTCCAAGAAATGTTTAGTGTGTTTTTTTTCTTGCACAGGAAACAGAAACATTAAGATTAGTTCATCGTTGGCACTGGAAAATGTAACGGTGGTTCCTGCAGAACATCAGACATGTCCATGTTTCCTCAAACAGCAGTTTGTAGGACATTTTACAAAAATGCACATACAGCAGATCGCGTTTCTAACAAATGAACGCCCCAAAAATGATGATGGTGATGATGATTGGTTTGATTTCTTTTTTTTTTCTTTGTTTTTTTTAAATGTTGAAAAAGTGAAAGTTCAACAAAATCTGTAAAAGGTGACAAGAAAGTGACCACAAAATTATTGGAAACAAAACGTGTGGGACTTAAATAAAAAAACAAAAATGTTCTGAAGAGTATATTTCTAATTACTATACTTGTATGTTTAAAATAATATAATAGAAAAAAGTAAACATTTAAAAGACAATGCAGCATGTGCAGGTGAGGGGGCAGCTCGGTGTGTTTTCAGAGCCTGAATTTTCCTGAGGGCTGAAGAGAGGCGAGGAAACACACTCAGGACGCGCCGATCCTTCCTCCGCCTGACGCAGACGTCACACACTCGCGTCACACACTCATGTCATTTCTCTGCCCTTTATCATCTCTTTGCTCTCTTTGTTTGAGGGCGACTTTGTGGGATCTGAAAGTGGAGAGAATAAAGATCACCTGCAGCAGCTCTTAGTGCTTCTGTTCAAGAGGCTGAATTTAGAGATTTCATTCATTGTTTTGTTTTTTTTTAACAATTATATTAATTTTTCACACACACACACACACACACACACACACACACACACACAGGTAAAAGAAAGATTTTGTATTAATGAAAGCACAATAATCAGAGAAGTCATTGAAAGCAGGAAGTGAGGAATAATAACCATAAGTGAGGAAACAGCCGATGCAGATTAAAGCTACACCTGTATGATAAAAGTGAATAAATATAATATTAATCATGAGAAAAATCAATAAATAAATACTCTAAATCGTAGATAAAAGCTGTCTTGCAGAAAGCTTACGACTGCATCCCGACGTTTTGTGCTCCATGTTTGTGGCCTTTTCTTAATTATGTTTAATTAAAAGTTTCGTTCGGCCTCCTGCTGTGAACTGTGACGGACAGAGAGAGCAGCACAGTGTCAGTGTGCTGTAAATAAATCAGACTGACCCACTTTCTGCAGCCAAAGTCCTGAAAGGAGCTCTGCATCTGCCCTCAGACCTGCTCGCTGTGGTCCCGTAGGTTTATTTATCGTACTTTTAGTCGTTTTCGTGCATTTTATTCAGTTTGAATTAAGCAGAAGAAGAAGTAACGAGGCGTTTCGGCTGGATTTCAAACTCATTTTTATTTTACTTCTGTTGTTTTGTAAAAGAAATCAGATCTGAAGCTCTGTTATTATCAGAAACACAGACTGTGTGAGTGTGTGTGTGTGTGTGAGTGTGTGTGTGTGAGAATTACAGGGTTAATTATTAGTGTGTGTGTGTGTGTGTGTGTGTGTGTGTGTAGTATTAGGTGTGTGTCAGTAAGGCGACATGCATTTAAAAGGCTTCAGATATCTGTCAGTCGGGGGGGCAGGGTCAGCGTGATGATTGACAGGAGCAAGGGGCGGGGCTTGTAGAGACCTGATTCAACTCTGAGCGTTAACAAGTGGCATCAGTGTGTGTGTGTGCGTGTGTGTTTTCGTGATGCTGAGGCAGTGTAACCATGGCAACAGGAAGGAAGATGATGAGGAGGGTTTTTTATTGGTTAATGAGGTCACACGCAGGAGATGAGCATGATGTTTTCGGGCAGGGTCAGAGGTCAAAGCGCTGAGCAGGACAGAGGCAGAGGTTCCTCTTCTCTCGCTGCTCATTGGACAGGAAGACACAGGAAGTGACTGCAGGTCACTGAAGACTGAGGACGAGATTCTGAAAGAGACAAAAGAAGGAAAATGAAGGGAATTAAATTAACGATGATTTGTGGTTTCAAGTTTACTCCGATTTGTTTTAATCAATCAATCAATTTTATTTCAGACTCTTAAGACTCTCGAGTGTCATTTATGAAAACTTTATTGTCCACATATGTGGAAGTTTGCCTTTAGTTTCACAATAAAATACATCAAAGACACAAAATACATAAAAGACCATAAAAGTATAAAAGTATAAAAAATGACAGCAATGCATTTTATTTAAAAAGTATACAATAGTTCTCAGTGATGCACATTTGAGCAGATATAATTTAGAATAAAAGACTCAAAGTTTGAAATAAACCTGTGGGATTAGACATTTTAAAATCTCTCTTCTCAAATTTAGTATGTGGCCGAGGAGTTAACTCGGGGCAAACAGCCTGAGATGTGCTCTGCTGCCCCAAAAACTCACTAGACATCAAATGTGGATTAATCCGCCACTTAAAATAGTCCCCACCCAATGCACTACTCTCTCTCTCTCTCCAATGCAAATCCTCTTTTATTGTTGATAGTTTTCTCACCTACTGTGCAGCCTGTTCGGTCTGTTCTCCACCGGCTTCTGTTTTCGGGAGGTCGGCCTGCAGGACAGACAGACAGAGGTCACATGACTGCCGCTAAACTCCACCTTCATACAAATGTTCAAAGTTACACCTCTCCCCGAGAAAGTACCACAGGTGTCACCATTAACACCAATAATGGCTGCACTCCATTCAGGTGTTTGTCTCTTTAAGATTTTCGTGGAGACTCAAAAACGAAACCCTCATCTTCGTGTCCTCTTTACAAAACTGACTTTTTGAATTTGTCCTTTCTGATTGAAACATCTCTGGGAGAAGTTTAACTTTTTATTTATTTGATGGTTCAACAGCAGGAGAGCAGAGAAATCTTTCTGTGGAGATGAAGCCAAAAATGAGCCAAAGCTGAAAGAAACGGCCACGTTAGTCATCCGAAATCCTGCAACAGGAAACATTTTAAAAAATACTTAATAAGCTTCTTATTTGCAACCTTATCTTTACTTTTAATATTATTATTGTATTATTTTATTGTTGCTAGGGTGGAGTTGTTGTTGGTAAAGCAGGGCATCATCAGCATAATGACAGATTTCAGCAGAACTATCCTTTCCTTTCTGTGCATGACAACTAAATCCTGCAACAAGAAACATTTGCAAAACTTTATTTACAACCTGATTTTTATTTTCCTTGTTGCTAGACTCGTGTCTTTGTTTCCCACATATCAAGAAAACACAAGTAGACACATAATAAGGTAATCATCACCACGGTGAAAGTCACCTAAACTAACTGCTGAGAAAAAGGATTTTGGAAGTAGAACAATGTAAACTTTATTTCTCTGAAGGGTGAAGTTGTTGTTAGTAAAGTAAAGGAAGTCGTCATCAGCATAATGACAAACAGCACATGGATTTTGGTGGAAATGCAAACATTGACACACCATTCAGCCAAAAGTGGCGCTTTTAGGGGACCAAGAATGTCATATTTTGACATTTTGGGGCCACTGACCAAGTGTGAGTATTTGATGAGATGGGAGTGATAAAGTTTTGAATAGTTAATTGTACCAGTACTACCACTAATACTGCTTAAAATATTAATTCTTGCAGATGTCACTGGAATTTCTCTGTTAGAAGATAATAAACCGGTTTGATTTTCACGTCAGCAGGAAAATAGATGTTAATGTAAAAAGCTGTGAGTCCTGAAAAGGCATTTTAATGTCAGAGAGTCGTATCGGGCAGCGAGCATCATGCCATGCAGCCAATCAGGCACTCAATCCCCCATCAACCAATTAGGCACCTCCTCAGCCAACGGTCCCGCCTCCTCCTGTTCCCATCAGAGAGATTCGTGAAGAACAAAAAGAAAGATATCAACATAACACAGATTATAATATTAATCGCTCCAGGATTATGTACTAATACGATGGAAGTAAAGGAAAATGTATCTTTGTCTTGTATGCTACATAATTTACAGCTTATTCTTTTAATGATTTACCTGCAAAATGTTTTTTCTCATCATTAAATATTCTAAAAATGTACAAATTCAAGTTACGCCCAAAAGAGACTTTTTTTGTTTGTTCATGTTCAGAGTAGAAAATGAGAATTAACATTGGGCAAAGAAAATTCAACAAATTGAAAAAGAAATGTAAATAAATATATATAAATACATTTATATTTTAGACTTTACTTTTTATATCACTAATACCTGCAACAACCGCCTCTTAATAATAACAACAAAATAAAACTCTGACCCGCTTAATAAACCTCAAACATGTCCCCTTTAATAAAAACTAAGCCTGTTTTTTAAGGTAAAATTAACTGAAATAAAATAAGATTTTCTGAAATATGATGACAACTGATCCGTTAGACTTGAATTTAAAATGAAAGACAGTTCATTGTACATGTTTATGTTATTTTTCATTTAATTAAAACTAATATTTAAATAAATGATCACACATTTATGGGTAACACAAGTGCAACTAATAACATCAATAATTAAATTAAATTTAAGCTTAATATTAACATTTTTTAATTAACATAAGGTTTTTTTTACTTAAACAAAGCTTAAATAACAAATAGAGAAAACTACTAATAAATATAAAGTTACTTTAACTTTAATAATTACATTATATACAGTATATACATGTGACGCAACATCACTGACCTTGCTGACAAATCCGCTCGCCAGCGCGGCATTCTCCACGCCCTCCACGGCTGCCTGGGCCACCTCGTTGGTGCCGGAAACTGCAGTGTCAGCAACAACGTTGGCCTGTTCGGTCGACTTCTGTGCAACTATATGAGGATGTAAAAAAATATAGTTTAGCATCAGAAATCTGCAACAGAAACATTTTCTCGCGTGATAAGAGTAACCTTGTAAATACTGAGCTGTTTGGGGGGTTTGGGCGGCTGAGTTTAGCCTTACACAACATCCCTGCAAACGTATTTGCCAGCAAGATGCTTCAGGTTATAAATAGGATCGGGGACGTGACAGGAATGTGGGACGGGCTTCAAAAGAGTTTAAAACGCTGCAAGTGTAAAAGTGAAACATGCCACATGTTGTATTTTGGCTGTGGGTGATAATGAGTGTGTGTTTACCTGTGTTAACACCGCTCACCACTCCCTCCATCGTCTTGTTTCCTGGAGATGAAGGAAAAAAACACGATTGAACACCTGAATGTTCATGTTATTTGCCTGTCTAATATGAATATTTGTCATGTTCTCCCTGTTTTCTGACCTGCTCCTGCTTAAATTTGTTGTCGATACAAACCCAAAACGTGCTTGATAAATTCAGTTTAACAGCAACACTAATGCAGAGTCACACTCACCACTGTGCTCTGTTTGTCAGTGTTACAGTTTTCTATATTAGTTTTATTTGTCTGTGGGTTTCATAATAAAAGCTTTTTGCCAGCTTAAAGTGTACGATTCCTTTCGCCTTCTTATTAGACTTTTAGTTTGAAACATCAGCAGGAAGTGTAACGTTTACTGACAGACATAAGAGCATATCAAAGTCTGAAAAATAACCTAATTTTGTGACATTTGGATTCAACATATATATATGTATATACAGTATATAAATATATATACATATATATATATGAATATTCATATTCAGTGTTTACATTTAAAACTTAATAGTTAGATTCAACATTTTAATTTAGATTTGACAAAGAATTAAAATCTAAATTGTAACTTTTAGAGTAAGAAGTTTTTACATTTCACATTTAGATTTAATGTTAAAAAGATATAACAAAGATTTGACATTTGGGGTTAACGTATCTTTCACAGTTAAGTTGTTTTACATACATACATAACAGATAGTTAACAATTGCATATGACATGTTTTAAAATTATTTCTGTGTTTAATGTGAGAAGCTAAATATTTTTAAGAAAACCTGTAGTTCAGTAAAATAATATAATTGCGACTGTTTCTGAGTTCCTGCACTACTTTTTTAAACATATTTTTGGCTGTTTTTGCCTTTAATTGACAGGTCAGCACAAGTGTGAAAGGGGGAGAGAGGGTGACATGTAACAAAGGGCTGAGGCTGGAATTGAACCCGCGGCCGCTGCGGCGAGGCCACCGCCTCTGTACATGGGGTGCCCGCTCTATCCACTGAGCCTCCAGACGCCTCTCTGCACTGTTTTCATGTAAAAACTCAAAAATCAGAGCGATCTGATCAGCTGAAGGAAGTGAACGACCAGCTGTTGAGCTTCAGTGTGAGTCTGGATGTGACCTGGTTTCCTGAGCTCAGCTGCTGAAGCTCTGAATTATTAATTCATGTCACCCAGTTTACACCGAGACCACCAGCATGACGCCCACTCTGCTTTTTCATTATTCTGCTCTCACTCGGAGAATTTGCCTTGTTTTTCCAGGCTCCGATTGGACCAAACGTGAAACAGCAGCCGCCTCGGTGTCTCTGGGTTGTTGTTTTGGATCTCCGGCTCTCAGCTCTTGTTGTTCGGCCCAGACTCAGATGAAGTTATGTTTCTCCCGGTGGGCGTCCTGCCGCTCTGTCATGTGACGGATCGGACTGAACAGACTCTTTGTGCGAGCAAACAGTCTGTGATTCACTGTCTGACGCTCACACAACAAACGGAGCGCCGGAGCAGACTGAGAGGAAACGCAGCGGCTGTTTCCACACAAACGAAACTCATTTATCTGCCGCACGTTCAGCCAGTTACAGGAAGGCGGCCGACTGTATCACCAGATGTGATGCATATTTGATGAACCTGCAGGTTTTATCTCCTCTAATGGACGCTTTATGTTTCCTGCTTGTGCATCAGTGCAATTGTAGTCAAACAATTATTGCGTTTTAATCTTTGGCAAATATCCACAAGGAATAATCTGAGTCTGAAATCAAGGCTTCAGATTTAGGTCAAAACTTTCCCCTGACAAACTTAGTTTTTCCTCAACGGTGGAAAAAAAATTAATGGTGAAACTTAGAAAAGGCACACTCAAATTCCCATTAAGATTTGTAAAAGTACTAATGCGTGCATAGAATTGCATGTGAGAAAGTTTATGACTGGGTCCAGGTAGTATTTGTGCCAAATTTGAGGAAATTCCCTTGAGATATCATGATCTAAAGAAAGAGTCAAATGTAAACTCACAGCAACATCTGGCCACCAAATTCTTATCAGTTTATCAAGGAGTCCAAGTTGACGTTTGTGCCAAATCTGAGGAAATTCCCTCAAGGTAGTCTTGAGATTTTGGGTTCACAAGATCTAGATTGACAAAAGTCAGAGTAACTTCTGACCCCTAAAATTTTAGCGGTTCATCATTGAATCCGTGTGGATGTTTGTGCCAAATTTGAGGAAATTCCTCTGAGGCGTTTTTGAGATATTGTGTTCAAAAGAAAGAGACAGACGAGGTCGCCGTGACCTCGGACAGACGTTTATAAAAAATAAAAATAAAAGTCTAAGAGCACCTGAGTGCAGACTCTCTGAGCTCCTCCTGTCTCTCCAGACAGCAAAACTCAACAACAAGCGCCACAGGGGAGTGTGACATCACTTCCTGTGGGCCTGTGTGTGTTTTTTGTCAAGTCAACAAAGACTAAACAAACACACACACACACACATACACACACACACGCTGCATACAGAGAGGTTTGTTTCTTGCTGCAAAAACACACAAAACTTCAAGTGAAACGTCAGAATAAACTGTGCTGCGTCGTCACTCGCTCAATTTCCACCAAAACACTCAAATTTCTTTTTATGTCATTTGCAGTTTAACTTTTTGGTTTTTTATCCTTCCCTTCTCGCTGCTCTGTGTCGACTTCAGCATCTTAAAGTTTAAAGCACAATATCTCAATGATTTCTTTCTCGATGACTTTTGAGATTCAGATCTGTCACTCCCTCCCATGAGTTTACCCGTCCTCCTCTCAGACCCGGCCCTCCTCATTTTCCATGAAAATAAATAAATGCAAATAGAGAAGATCAGAAGTATTAATGTGCGGTTTGTTGTGAAATATTTTTCTTCACATCATGTTCTTTCTTTTATCACTCCTTTAAGTCTCCATCTTACAATCCATCCTTTCCTCCCTCAGCCCTGCAATGAAAATTTAATGCTCCATGTCACAATGAATTTCACTTTTCTTGTTTCTTTTATTTGAGTTTAATATTTTAAGCTTCCAATTCTTTCTTCCATCTCGTTTTACTGCACCCAAAAATAGCTCGAGTTTCTGATATCTGATGATTTTTAGTCTGTCTTCCTCTCTCACTTTTCCTCACCTTATCATCTTTCCATCTGTTTTTTCTTCCCTCATTCCTGCTTCAAACAGACGTCGACCTACCGACTGATTTTAATATTTTAGGCACTTTTTAAACAAAAAAAGCCCGGATCAGAAAATTTAACACATTTGGTTCCCATGTCCCTTTTTACGGCCTTCTTTTCTTCTTTTTATCCCCATAAGACCCAGCTCAACATCTGATTCCTTTACAGCATGAAAACCTCTAAAACCTTTCAAAAACATGAACAAAAAGAAAACAAATCATAATGGGGAACTTCGCAAGAAATGTCCCGCTCACTACAAAAAAAACAAAACCAAAAAGGGGAAAAGGAAATTATGTAAAATTAAGCTGAGGGGATTATTAGATATGATCAAAAATGGGGAGAAAATGTCCAGAAAAGTAAATCTATACTCATTTTACTTAAATATTTAAAATGATGTCAGAGAAATAAACACAAGAACACCTCTTAAGCACTTTTTTTAAGGTCATACTCTTGCCCATTTTACTTTTTTTTAATTTATTGCAATCAGTCGATCATTGCAGACTCAGGGTCCATATAAAAGGACAAAACATCATCATTTCAGGTAATTTTCTAGTTTTTTGGGGCCTTTTCTGTTGTTTTCGGCCCTCCAATGCTTTAGGAGAGAAGTCGAGTCGCTTTGCTCCGGTATTAAAGGGTTAAATTTAGCGCACAGTGTCACGATGAATTGCACTTCTTGACCTCCACCTGTCACTCCCTTCATCCCTTCTCTGCCACGCCTTCAATCGAAAGACGACTCCCAAAAATGTGATCGTTTCTGTCAAATTTAAATCTTTCTTTGCCAATTTCTCCTCCACCTCCAGCTCATCCCTCCATCATCCCTTTTAATGCATCTTTTCCATCCAAGATTTTAACATTTTTATCACTCTGTCTCACTTTTCAACATAAAGAACGAGTACAATCTGTGTTTTTCACCCTTCCATCCATCCATCCATCCATCCATCCATCCATCCATCCATCCATCCATCCATCCGCCCTCTCACCGACGTAGAAGACCCCCTCCTTGGTTTTGGCAGCGGCCTCCCCAACCCCGGCCTTCGTCTTCTCAGCGGCGGCCACCACTCCGTCCTTCACATTGAAGAGTCCCTTCTTCAGGTGCTCCATGATGCTTTATTTCTTCCTCTGTCCTTCTTTCTCTCTTCTTCTGCTGCTACGTCTGCCTCGCTCGTCTCCTCTCCTCTCTTCTGTCAGCGATCTGTTCTTCCTGCTAATGGATGAGGGAGAGAGGGAAGGGGTGGAGAGACGGCACGTGAGACGGAGAGAGAGGGAGTGAAATATGAAGGCAACGTGGGAGCAGAGAGAGAGAGAGAGAAGGAGAGAACGAAAGGAAGAAGCAAAAGGAGGCAAAATTTGGCTCAGATTTGGACTTTATCCAAACTCTGCCCGTCTGCCTTGTGGGGTCATGTGCTGCACTTTGTTTTATGTGGTTCAAAGTTAGAAAACTATCTGAAAAATGTCCTAAAAATAAACAAAATAAAGCCAGTAGAAAATGCAAGAAACCTTCGTAAAATATCTGGAAATATCAGCAATAATTCAGGAAAAAATACAAAATACTATCAGGGTCTGTTGAGCATCAGCTGCCTTGCAGAAGTTTACCTCTGGACTTTATTTTATGTAAGTAAAAAGCTTGAAAACTATCCAAAAAAATGTCATAAGAATATCCTTAAAAGTTTGATGTCTGCTGGGCTTTAGTGGTGTTGCATGCACGTTATTTTATGCAACTGAAATGTTTCAAAATGTCTTCAGAATATCCAAAATAACATCAATAGAATATGCAAGAAATTCGAGAAAAATATGTCTTTCTTTTATATGTTTAAAATTGTTTCACAGAAAAATTATTATAAGCACTTTTTTTTAGGTCATTTCCTTATTTGTTTGTTTTTCACACTTTTTTTTCCCCTAATTTTTAAGTAATTTCTTGTACTTTATTTATTTTGCTAATTTTTGTTCATTTCCTTTTAAATTGCTTTTTGCCTTTTTCCATGTTTTAAACAAAATGCAGCCAATTTGTTCAGGTTCCAAAGGGTTAATATTTTTATTACGTGTTTGATTCTCCATAAGTGAAAAACCTACTAAATCCCTTTATGATTCTAATATTTGTATTTTTTTTTTACTCGTATTTTCTGCAGAGTAGTGTAAGTACTTTTACTGCAGTAAAAAAGGATCAGAGTACTCCCTCCATCACTGCTCATTAGTTTATATTTTTAATTTCACTGCATTAGTGCTGACAGTCAGCTGGACAACCTGAATGTGACTCAGCACAGCACACACACACACGCACACACACACACACACACACACACACACACACACACACTCCCAGACACACCCTTGGCTGCCTCATCCCTTGCTCTCTGATTGGCTGACGGCCGGTGCCGGCTCTATTTTTAGACTCCATTTCATTTCATTTTATTTGTTCCAGGATCCGATCAGCAGCAACATTATGGGATGCTGTGGGTTACCGGGGCGATAAGAGCTGACAGCACTGATCAATACTGACCATCAGCCTGCACACACACACACACACACACACACACACACACACACACACACACACACACACAGAGTAATGTAATGCTTTATTGATTTCTATAAAGACATCTCTAATGGTGGCACACACGCACGGAAACGTGAACTCCCTCCTAAAAGCATCACGTTTTATTTATTTTTAAGAAAGTCATTTTTTGAGTGTTTGATGTTCATGTGTCGTAGGAATATCCGTCATGACCCAACTGGCAGAATTTCATGTTGAGTCAAACCCGCTCTCATCCATAATCTTTAAATATGGCCGCTCTGTCAGCTGACCTAAAAGTCTAAATATGACGTGTCTGCCCGTGTCAGTTTGGAGCCTGATTTCTGTTATAATAATATTAATAATTAAACATTTTATTTATGGGCGCCTTTCAGGACCCTAAAGATCACCTCACAAAAAACAAAAGCAATAAAACAACATAAAATCACATTTAAATACATAAAAGTTCAACAGCAGTAAATCACAGAGAAAAGGCAAGTTTAAAAGGTGAGTTTTGAGGTGATTTTTTAGGTGGATTTGAAAATGGGGAATGAAGAGACAGGTCCAAAGATGAAGGGCTGACTGGCTGAAAGCTCTGGACCCCACAGTGGGTAAACAGGGAGGTGTAGTGAGGAGCATGGAGGAGGAAGGTGTTTAAGGATGAAGGAGGGCAGAGATGTATGGAGTAGCGAGGTTATGGAGAGGCTTGAAAGGAGGAGGAGAATCTTGTAACCAGTATGGTGCTCGACAGGAAGCCAGTGAAGCTGTTGCAGGACGGGGGTTATGTGTTCGATTGAGGGCGTTCTGGTGAGCGTGCGGGCAGCGGCGTTTTGCACTAATCGAAGCTCATGAGAGAGCTTCAGCTGACGACCGAAGAGAGAGTCCCCATTATCGATGCGAGAGGTGATGAGAATTTGGTTTATTTGCTCATTTCAGTGTACAATTTCCAAAACAACACAAAAACCTATGATACACCTATTATAATACTTGCTACTTTCTAACAAATGACAGAAGCTGCTGTAAATACAGACACAACGTAACTTAGTGATGTTGATATGTTAGCCAATTTTTTATTTTCAAATTCAAATTTTGTTGGAAGGAAATCGGGGTTCAGGGTTTTGCCAACAGACAATGACACCTGCCCCCATCTCCTACCAAGCATGTCTTTAAAAAGTGGGAGGAAACCGGAGCACCCGGAGAAAACCCACACAGACACGAGGAGAACATGTAAACTCCACACCGAGAGGCCCGAGTCACACGGACCTGAAGCCTCTCTGTGAGACTCAACGCTAGTCGCCGAGTCACCGTGCTGCCCTGCAGATCACATTAAATAATAAAGCACTTTGAGAACAAACTTTCCATCCATCCATTGTCGTCCACTTATCCGTGGCCGGGTCGCGGGGGCAACAGGCGGAGCACAGCATTCCAGACGTCCCTCTCCCCAGCAGTGCTCTCCAGTTCCTCCTGGGGGACCCCAAGGCCTTCCCAGGCCAGAAGAGATATGTATACCCTTTCAGCGCGCTCTGGGTCTGCCCGAGGCCTCCTACCAGTCGAACCTGCCCAGAACACCTCCAGTGGGAGGCGCCAAAGAGGCATCCTGATCATGCCCGAACCATCTTAACTTGCCCCTTTCAACCTGAAGGAGCAGCGGCTCTACTCCGAGCTCCTCCCGGATGTTCGAGCTCCTCACCCTATCTCCAAGGCTGAGACCAGCCACCCTCCGGAGGAAGCTCATCTCGACCGCTTGTATCCGCGATCTCATTCTTTCAGTCACTACTCAGAGCTCATGACCGAAGGTGAGGGTCGGGGCGTAGATTGACTGGAAAATCAACAGCTTCGCCTTCCGGCGCAGCTCCTTCTTTACCACGACAGTCGGATGCAACTCCTGCATCACTGCAGAAGCCACACCAAACCGCCTGTCCATCTCACACTCCATCTCTACCCTCACTCGAGAATAAGACCCCGACACACTTGAACTCCTTCGCTTCTCCGCCACCCAGAGGTGACAGTCCACTGTTTTCTGGCAGAGAACCACGGCCTCAGATCCGAAGGTGCAGACTCCCATCCCGATCGCAAAACATTCAGCTGCAAACCGCCCCAGTGTACGCTGGAGGTCATGGTGTAATGAGACCAACAGAACCACATCATCCGCAAAGAGCAGAGATGTAATTCTGAGGTCCCTAAACCGGACCCCTTCCTCTCCCTGGCTGCGCCTTGAGATCCTGTCCATGAAAATCACTAACAGAACTGGTGACAAGGGACAACCTTGGCGGTCGCCAACACCAACTGGGAACGTGTTTGACTTTACGCCGAGGATGCGGATGCAACTCACTTTGGTCATACAGGGATCGGATGGCTGATAGATGCAACCCCAGCACCCCTGTATTCCTGCAGTACTCCTCACAAGACCCCCCAAGGAATGCAGTCGTAGGCCTTCTCCAAGTCCACAAAACACATGTAGACCAGATGGACAAACTCCCACGACCCCTCCAGCAGCCTCACAAGGGTAAAGAGCTTATCCACCGTTCACGACCAGGACGCAATCCGTATTGTTCCTCCTGAATCCGAGGTTCGACAGTCTGTGTCGGAGTGTAATACCCCAATAGCAGGAGCACAACAAACCAGTTTGTACCAAAGTGCTTCAAGACATCAAAACAATACAATAAACATATGCATAAACTCGCGTTTACACACACATACTTACATTTTGTGTATCAGTGTCAAATCAGGTCAGGAGTCTGGAGCAACTGCCGATCTCATGTTTAAAGAGCTTTCCCTAATATTCACTTTAGGTTATGAAAACATGATCTTTGAATGTTTAGGTTACGTTTTCTGAGGGCAAGTTTCTATAGAACATTCTGGCTATGTAACATTATTTTTAAAAAAATTAAGGTCAGTTTCATTAAGTGTTCCCAGAACTTCTTTGTAAGGAGAACATTGTTTAACAGATAATGTTGCATCAATGTTCTCTAAAAAGCATTCTGTGAACTGCGTCCTTGACAACATCTTAAAAACATTCTCACAATGTTTTTAGATGTCAGAACGGTCTAGCTTTGTCAACTTGTAACATTAAAGAAACATTTTGAAAGACTTTGTTTTACCTGTTGCCCAGACAATGTTCACAAAACATTCTCACAATGTTGCAGTCAGAATGTTTCACTCAATTTAACAGTAACATTATTTTAAAACATTATTCAACAGATAGTCAGAATGTTCCTCCCCTGTTAACCTTTCAATGCTCCAGAAACGTTTTGTAAAACATGTTCCCTAACCTGTGCTTTAGACATCGTTCATAAACTATTCTGGGAATGTTGCAGTCAGAACCTTCCACCTTTGTAAACCTGCGACGTTTCAAAGCATTCTGTATCCTAATAATGTAATCTTTTTGAATTTGGAAAAGCTGGTTTACAGAGTCAGATAAGGGGACGGGGACCGAGATGAGGACGGAGATGGGGTTTGAGACGGCGGGTCTGGCCTTATTTTTCTTCCTCTGAGCTTGAAATTTTCAGGGATTGGGGGGAGGGGAGGGTGCTTGACGTAATCTTGAGGCCGAGGCTGAGACTGAGGCTGAGGCTTGGCGCTGGCGGAGACGAGTGGGAAGCGCTTGTGCCTGGATGTCCGTACCTGCTCAGTCTCGTCCTGTGATTCTGCCTCGGCCGGAGGTTGGGACTCTTTGGGAATAGGCGGCAAGCATTTTTGCCAAGATTCCACCTTGAGCTTTGACACGGTTTCTCTCAGCACTTTGTTCTCACTTTTCAGACTGACATATTTTGCTTCATGTGCGCAGATGAGTCCCTGTGCCGCCTTTAACTTTTCGTTCAGGTCTCTGATGTCCCACCGACACACCTGGAGTTTCTGCAGCGCGTCGTCCGGCCGCCGCGCCAACATGCGCTTCAACTCCTCGATTTCCTTGTCCCGTTTGTCCAGAAGCCGTTTTTGCGTTTTCACACAGAGCACATACTGACGCAGCTGGTTATACATCAACCTCTGAATAAAGAGGTGAGGTTTTCTGTTTCTGATCCAGGATCTGTCGCAGCGTAAGCTAGCGACGGCCCGCTGAAACACCATCTGCATGTCCGTCATCTCGCAGTCACGCTTTAGGTTCTTGTTCTCGAGTCGCAGAGATTTGACTTCGTCCTCAAAGTTTTTAAGTGCCTGCTGCAGCGTGTCTCTTGCAGATTCCTGCAGGACGATCTTGTGTTGCAGCTGCACCAGCTGCTCGCTGTAAAGCTGCAGCTCTTTCTCCAAATTCTCCTTTTCTGACTTGATCTCTGTGAACCTGCTGTCTCCGATCCGCAGGTCCTTATCCACCGACTCGAAATAGTCCTTTTGTTTGGTTTTGGTTTCTACTAGCTCTCTCCTGACCTCTCTCAACGTGGTCCTCACGGACTGGTATCGCCTGGTGACCCGAGACAGCTCTGTGTTTTTCACGTTCAACTCACAAGTCCTGTCTCTGAGTTCATCCTGCAGTCGCTGAATTTCTTTGCTCTTTTGACTAATTTCAGTCTGAGCTGTGAACAAGTTTTGGAGCGTGAGATTTCGTTCGCTCGTGACACTCTCAGCCTGGATGATCAGGAGTCTCTGCTTGTTCTCGGACTCGCTGACCAGGTTCCCGAGGCAGACGATGTCCCGGTCTCTGTTGTGGATCTGTTTGGTAAGCTTGCTCTCTTTACTTTGCAGTTTGCGTTTGAGTTCGACGCAGTTGTCCAATTCGCTTTTCAGGTTTTTGATCCGACTGTGTTGTTTCTCCGCACGTTTTCTGTGCTCATCCGATTTTGCCGTCAACTCGTTTATGTATTTCTGCATTTTCTTGATCTGATCCTCCATGTCCTCCTTCAGAAATGTCAGGTCCTTTTTGTCGCTCTCCAGGGTCTTCACCTGCTTTGTCAGCTGCTCTATCTCTTTCCTACAATCATACATTTGCTCGTTTTGGTTTTTAAGTTCGTCTGCTTGTTTCTCACAGACTTCTTGGACTTTCTTAAGGCTTTCGGCTTTCTGTTTGTAATGTGATGCTTTTTCTCTTATTCGCCTTAAGTCATTCTTTGTCATCTCGTGCTCTACGTCCTTGTCTTTTAACAGCTGTTTCTGTTGTTCCACTTTTTTGATTGCAGAGTTTTTGTGCGTGGTCAGCTCCTGGACCTGAACTTGCAGCGCCTGCCCCTGCAGGATCAGCGTCCTGTTGTCCCCCTGCGTGTTCAGGAACCTCTCCAGTTCCTTCTCCTTCTGTTTCCTCAGCGTCTTTTCCACGGAGAACTTGTTCTGAAACTCCAGGGAGTCTTTTCTGAGATCCAGAATAGTCTGCTCCAGATCTTTCATTTCCTGAGCTCTCTGGTTCTCCTGGCTCTTGCCGTCACTTTTGATCACCTGGAGTTCAGCTCGTAGCTTGTCTATGTATAAATTGTGTTCGCTAACTATGGTTTTCAGCCGAGCGTTCTCAGCTTGCTCTTTTCTCAAATTAATTTCCACGTTGATGAGAGCAGAGAGTTTTTTTTTCTGCGCCGTGTTTTGCTCCATGAGCTTTTTCTCGTTTCTTTTCGCCCTCTCCAGCTCGCTCTGAAGCTGCGTGATATGTGCTTTGGGATTGATCATTTTGATTTTGTTTTTAAATGAAATGATTGAATGTAAAATGTCTCTCTGCGAACGTACCGTGTGCTCTAAGAGGAGATGGTTTTGATCCGTTTTCAGTAACCAGCGTTTTAAACCTGCAGCAGCAGCAGATCCTCACTGCAGCTGATATCTGACCGACTCCCTGTGTGTTAGGATGTTTGCTGTGACATCATCTACAGTAAAGGCTGAGTTAGTTCCACTGATGATGTCATCGCATTCCGCTGATGATGTCATCGCATTCTGCTGATGATGTCATCATCACATTCTGCCGATGATGTCATTGCATTCTGCTGGTGATGTCATCGCCAACATGCACATTCCACTGAACATTTTAATTTAAAAAAAAAATAATACAATAACATTTATTTGTGTAAATAAATAATAATGTGAACCACGATCCATTTTGAGGACCTGTTCAGGAATTTTTGTTTTGTTAAATGTATGTAAATGTAAATAATCTTCAAATAAAAAAGGACAGACATGATAAGTACTGGTGCAACATTTGATTTGATTTTTTTGCTGACTTCAATCCCTTTGAAACCAGAGTGAACTGGTTTGATTTCTGTTAAAACCTGGGAAGAAGGCAATGACCCAAAAATTCACAAGAAATGCATAAAAAATACAAGAAAATTACCTGGAAATTATTAAAAACAAATAAGAAAGAAAGATAAAAAAAACAAGATAGTAATATTAATGATAATAATAATGTTTTAACATAATTTAAAATATTTTACCATTATAATCCCCCTCCCTCCCTCAGACATTTTCTCCCTATTTTATCTAATTTTTAAAAATCACAGATTAAATCTAATAATTTCCTGTGTTTTTTTTTTTTTTTGAGAAATTTAACCAATTTGCTCAAAGTTCAAATGTTTTAATTCTTGAAAGGCATCTGAAAGCAGCAAGAAGAAGAAAAGTGAGGTTTGCTCCAGCTTGCAAAAGGTTAAATTAAATAGTCATTCTTTTTTTTCCTCTGACATCCGTCTCGTGTAGAAAATCGGCGTCCAGTCGCAGCGAATGCAGCTTCAGACCAGCGAGTCTCTGTCGGAGGTCGACCTGTTGGAGTCAGGTGGAGTTCAGTTCTTGCTGCGTTTGCAGAAACATTTGTGTCACTGCTGTTATGAAAACTAAATGATTACACACACACACACACACACACACACACACACACACACACACACTCGTTAAAACACTGCAGCTATCAATTAACATGTAGCTGTTGGATTCCTCACTCAGGTGATCTGGAACGAGCTGTTCTGAGATCCTCTGAGACCTGGACGCCCCACAGACTCAAAAACCCTTCAGATAAATGAGTCCAGCGTCTGATGCAGCCTGAAAAACTGACACTTTCATCATCCACTTTTATTTAAATCTCATTTTTTGTGTGAGCTGTGGTGGATTTTAAATCTTCTTTCTCTGCGATTATGAGAGTCAACATGAAAACAATAGTAAGAAATAATTCAAATAAATTCAAAGTTAAAGACTCAGAGGTCGTTTCGCAACTTTGAATGACTGTTTTAAGGCTCTTTGTGCTCGTTTTGAGTCTTCCAGTAATAACTTTGCTAGAAAAGTTGCTAGAAAAAGTCCCCACAAAGTGCAAAAATTATTATGTTCAAAATAATGTTACACAAAAAACAGGAAAAAGCATTCCTTTTTAAAATGATAATTAGGTCATTTTCTTGTTTTGTTTGTTTGTTTATTTGGGGTTTTTTAGTACCTTTTTACTCATTTCTTTTTAAGTTGCTTCCCATGTTTTTGAGAGAAATCAAGCAGATTTTCTCAGGTTTCAAAGGGTTAAACTACAGGAAAGACCTCTTAGAATATTACATAAAGCTGGTTATATTTTAAAGGATCCTAAACCCTAAATAAAAGATCCATTTTGTCTTTTATTTCATGTAATTTTATTTCATTTTCTCCTTGTGGTCAGTAGAAAATAAGCCTGAGACTTTGTAAAACTCCCACTCATTGCGCGTGATTCAGCTCACCTGCTGTGCAGGTGTGGAGGCTCTGAATGAGGACTGACAGCAGCTTGGTGCGTTTCTCCTCTGGACCAATCAGGAAGTGTTTCCGTGTGTTTCTGAGCCTTTAAGAGAGGCGGCGAGCCAAACCCTCAGGGCACTCTGACACGTCCTCCGCAGAGTGCACGCCTCATCAAACTCTCCGAAAGTCTCTGTTTCTGTCCTGGTTACAGCTGGTTTTAAGCAGTTTGAAGCTTCAGAGAAGGAAAATTAAAAAACAGCATCGGCTCAGAGATATCCCTGCACAACGTTTTTGTGGCAGTTTGTCATAATGTTTGACAGGAAAAATGACTTCAGCTATCGCACTCACTGATTTATGGAGCGAAGCTTTAAGTTGATATAAAAAACCTTTTCAGGGTCTGTAAAAATACACAGCCTCCTCTATATGCTGATAGCTTCTGATAGCACACTCATTCAAGAAATACTTTCAGAACAAGCATTATTTTAAAAAAAATCACATTTTATTTAAATGTCCTTAAATGTGACACTAGTCTGCCACAGCAGAGGACGTCCAGCTGAAGTCAGAAACGAGCGCACGGTGAGAGCTCATTCATGCATGAAGCCGATTTCAGATTCCAGTTTGGATCCAGTTTTGGTTCAGCACTGGAACACATTATCTGCATTTTAGTCAAACTGTCAGAATGTGCTGATTTAGGTACAAGTACCTCAAATTTATACTACAGTACAGTACTTGCAGTTTTTGCTGAGTATTTCAAGAAAGAAGATAAAAAAAACAAAACCAAAAAAACACTGTCAAAACTGTTTAATGAGTATCTGATTACATTAGCAACGTAGCATGAGACAATAACTGTTAAAATAAATTAATGACACAAAATATTAACCGTATCCATGTGACATTACAGATTTATTTTTCAATATAATAACCCAGTTTATAATGTTTTTATTTATTGTCTGCCAAATTTAACAGATTTCCTAAGTACAATGATAATAATAATTTCATCATTTAGAGCTTTTCAGTTCACTTTGATAAAACCAGTAAAAAACATAATCATTCCCAACTGGTGAAATTCACAGTCATTCATTTTGTAGTTGCAATATTGAGCATGTTGCTCAATATTTCTATTATTTTCAAAGATTTAATGTCACTGGTGAGGTCATATTTTCTGTGTAAAACTCATCAAACAAATCATTGGTAAATATTGAAAGCGGCAATATTGCAGCAGTTTGGGTGGAGCTGCTGCTCTGTGAGGACGCTGCAGGCGGAGCTCGGTGATGTGGTCTGCAGGGGGTTTAACCAAAGAGGCCTTTGCACACATTCATCACTCCCTCCGCTGAGAAAAGTCACAGAAAACGAAGCGAGAATATGAGTTACAGTAACATTTCCACAGTGAGCCAACTGTAGTTTTGTTGCTCAGTCGGTTGCACTGAATCTAGATATATTAAAATAAATACGCAGGAGTTAAAAATACCTGCAGTTTAAATTCTTTAACCCTTTAAACCTGGATCGACATCACTTTTCTTGCAGACACCTTCGCTAATATTTACGCCTTTTTCTTTCAAAAGCGAGAAAAAAGAAAAACGTGGAACTTCACAAGAATATATCAAGATTCAGAAAATTATTTTTAAAAATCAAGGGAAAATTATCATAATTCCATATTTTTAAATTATGTTACACAGTTATAAGAATTGTAAGCCTTTTTCCAGGTCATTTCTTGTTTTTTGGGGGGTTAATTTAATAAAACTTACTAATTTTCAGGTAATTTTCTTGTTCTTTTTAATAATTTCTTGCTAGTTTTGGGTTCATGTCTTCTTTCCTACAGTGTTTTTGAATGAAATAAAGCCATTTTGGGGGGTTTTAAAGGGTTAACTGTGCCACAGTAACATTTCGTATTTAGTTTTGTCGCTCATTCGGTTGCACTGAACTCTGTAATATTAGAACAGGAGGGACCCAAAAATAACCTACAGAATAAATTCTTTAGATACCTTTTTTTGTTACATTTTCATGGAAAGTTTCCACTTTGAATATTTCTGGTGTTTGCAGCGTTTCTCCTGTCTCAAGCCAGCCGTCTTTTGTGGAGCTTTTTATTAATAAGAACGAAACGATGAGGCACAATAAGCTCCAATAGCTGCTCACACATTTTGGACTTTCTGACTCTCCGTCCCCTCAGAGGTCGGCGGCATCAAAGATGACTCACGACTGAAATTTGCAGGTTTATCAAAGTTAATCTCAAATCCAAAAATCACACCACTTTCACTGGATTTATTTAAAATTGCAGCTAAAAGTTTGCAATTCTGCAGTGCCCAGAGCTGGAGTCAGACTGAAGGACTCACCTGCTCCTCCTCCTCCTCCTCCTCCTCCTCCTCCTTCTTCTTTTTCCTTCTTCTCGTCGTTGCCACCAAGACAGCCTGACACCATGTCGGCCAAACCTTGATCTCCGTTATTTCCACCTCCTCCCATACATTTCTGGATCACGCACTCGGCACCTTTCTCTGCAGAACAAATAGCTGTTCAGTTCAAATGGTGACGTCACACTGTGAAATACAGCCAGCGGCCCCCGGTGACGTCTGAACGGCACCACGGGGCCCAACACAGAGGCGTATGTGGGAACCAGAATGACGACAGAAACAATTCGAGCCACCAGGAGGAAACATTTCCTGTGAAAACAGGCGATCGCCCCGAGCATCAGATGGGTGGAAATGATCAAATATTTGGATTTAATCTTCTGAGTAAAATGCCCCCGAAGCTCCTGCCACCTGACTGACACTGCAAACAGCCCATCTGATCCTCCCAAAAATCCAAACAAATGATTTTAATTTGAAACACTGAAGGTGACTGCAAAGAGACTGATCCGGCCAGGTGTCTGTCCAAAAAAACTAAAATAAATTACTTTGTCACTGCACAGTTTCCACTTTAAATGTCTTATAGTGTCTTTTTGAAACATTATTTACTGTTTTGAATATTGTTTATGGGTTTTTATGCACTATGGACCACATTTTCTGTTTCTAAATCTGCACCCTAAATGGATTTTTTTTTAACATGTGGATCACAGATTCTGCCCATTAAATTGGAATAAAAACAGACGTATAACTGGCTGTGAAAATAAAATCTTTAAAACAAAAAAGAAGAAATAATTAAAATCAAG
Source organism: Plectropomus leopardus (assembly GCF_026936395.1). Lineage (NCBI taxonomy): Eukaryota > Metazoa > Chordata > Actinopteri > Perciformes > Serranidae > Plectropomus > Plectropomus leopardus. The sequence continues at coordinate 892,318 of NC_142188.1, read as the reverse complement.
TTCAATGCCATCAACAAACCTCACTGATCACAGAAGTGTAGCTCAGAGTATCAAAGGCTGACATTACTTCTTTTGTTTTTCAAATGAGCCAATTTTGATCTAATTAATTTTTTTAATCATTTCTACACGTTGTTAAAAAATGCTGTTTATCATAGTTGCTTTAGCTTTTTTTAAATATTTTTTATTATTATTTTTATTATTATCTGCCATCTTTGGAAACGTTTAAAACAAACTTCTGCATATTTAATAAAAGATCTGAACATCTCCTCCAGCTCTGAGCGCTTTCTGATTCTCCAAAGTCGCGTTAAACAAACCTCTGAATCTGATCTGAACTCTGAGATATTTCATAAGTGATACTCACCCGCCATTTCCCCAATCATTTCAGAAATGCCCCCTCCTCCTCCTCCTCCTCCTCCTCCTCCTCCTCCTCCCCCAAAACCTTTCAAAATATTTGCCATGTTTGCTGCTGTGTTGAGCTCACGTCAAATCTGTGTGGAGTGTGTTAGAGGACGGAGGAGGTTTGTTCTTATAGCAGCAGGTGTGTGTCCTGCAGGTGACGCCTCTCTGGTCTCTCCCTGCAGAGGAATCAGGTGGAGCTGCAGGGCCGACCTGCCTCACAGCTCTGAGACGTCACGCCACACTTTTATTTTGTTTCACGTGTAAACACAAACGGTTAATGAGCCCAGACTGCACAGTGTGTCACGTGTGTGTGTGTGTGTGTGTGTGTGTGTGTGTGTGTGTGGTTCGTATTCAGCGTCCTCCCTTCAAAAGAATGTTAAAAAGGCTGTTTGACTCATCAAAACACTCACTTTTATTTATGTTCAAATAAAGTTCCTCTGATGAAGAGTTAGGGACTGTTTGTTATTAACCCTTCAGGGACTGTTGGTCTCATTTTAGTCTCTTTTCTTCTTCCTGTTGTAATAACTGTGTGTGTGTTGATGCATGTGTCCTAAATGTAGTCCAGATTGTGTATTTGAGTGTAATCAGTGAATTTGCAGCTCAGCTCCTACAATAAGTCTAAAATACACTGTGGAAACTAAATAGTTACATTCAGACTGTTCAGGTCCAAAAATGCTCCATTGAAACCCATTCAAACTGACATTTTTGATCCCACAGCCATCAGAGCAGAAAAACAGGACTTGTATTATTTCTGGGTGTCATTCTGGGCTTTTGACTCTGAATTTGTCATTTTGACTATTTTCCACCTGATGAGGTCATTTTGACCATATTTGGCATATGGAGGAAATACATGCTATTTCCACTAGGTGACCTGTCACAGTCAATGTAGCTGCTGATCACTGACATATCCCAGACTGTCAGCAGCTACACTCACACACTGACATATCCCAGACTGTCAGCAGCTACACTCACACACTGACATATCCCAGACTGTCAGCAGCTACACTCACACGCTGACATAACTCAGACTGTCAGCAGCTACACTCACACACTGACATATCCCAGACTACAGCTACAAAACAAAACAAAACAAAACAAAACAAAACAAAACAAAACAAAACAAAACAAATATGAAAAATAATCATTTTTGTTTTGTTTTGTTTTTCATCTAAAAACATGGTGACATCATGACAAAAACCTGGCATTTAAATGTTAAAATTCTAAAGATTTAAGAATATTTGTTATTTATGATTAGGACTGATTTTGGTTTAAACAATTTCAATGAAAGTAACATTTTTTAGCTTGATATATAATCCACAATTTAGAAATGTCCTGAAAAGTACAAGAAAAGTTAAATATTTAATTTTTGGCACTTTCTAGGTCATTTCCTTGCTTTTTACTTTTTTCTTTTCTCTCTATTTTTTTTTTATTTTCAAGGTAATTTATTTGCAACTTTGCAGTAATTCCGTTCTAATATTTGTGTCTTTTCTTATGAAGTTGCTTGTTGCCTTTTTCTGTTTTTGAATGAAATCGAGTTATTTTGCTCCGGTTTCAAAGACTTAAATGACTTTATGAAGATGCTTCAGTTCAGGTCCGTCACTGTGACTTTAAGTCAGGAAATATTTGTCCGTGTCACAGCTTTGACCCGACAGACGAGTTTGGTCGGTTTTGATCATCATGGTTTTGTCTGATGAAACATTACAAACAAAAACAGCCTCACAACAAAAGACGAACCCGTTCCTGCAAATCAGCTCACACGTTTTGATGAGCTGCTTCATTGTTCAGCAGCTGAAGGGTGTTTCCGTGTCATAAACTCACTGACAGCTCCATAATGTCCTCGTATATTAAAATGAAACACCCAGATACTGGGCACGGTCGCGTTTATTTATAGTCTTTAAAAAAACTGCACAGAAAATGTCAATTTAACCCTTTGAAACCTGAGAAAATTGACTTGATTTTTCAAAAACATGAGAAGAAGGCAATGAGCCACAAAAGACGAAATTATCCCAAAACAGCTAAATTTAAAACCTGGCACAAACGTGCACTTGGGCTCAGTAATAAATTGGTTGTAGTTAGACTATAGTGGTCTGAGGTCAAGGTCGCAGTGACCTTGCAGCTGTCCCATACTTAAGAACATTTTATTCAAAGAACATCTTTGGGGGATTTTGTCAAATTTAACACAAACTTCTACTTTGACACAACGACAAACTGGTTGGAGTTTGGTCATCCAAGGTCAAGGTCACAGTGACTTATTCTAAAAACAACTTGAGTTCATTTCTTCAAATTTGGCACCAATGTCCATTTGAACAAAGGTCAAGGTCACAGTGACATTTCATCCATCCCATATTTAAGAACATGTTACCATAAAAACACCATAACAGAAATTTCTTCAAATTTGGCGCAAACATCCACTTGGACTCAACAATAAATTGGTTAGAGGATGGTGGTCTACGGTCAAGGTCAGAGTGACTTTGCACCAATCCCATACTTGAAAATGTGTTTTCCCAATAACGTTTTGGTGGAATTTCTTCAAATTTGACACAAACCGCCACTTGGACTCAACGATAAATTGGTCAGAATAAGGTGGTCAAACGTCAAGGTCACAGTGACCTCACACCCGTCACATACTTGAGAACATGTTATCCTACTATCATCCTGAGGGAATTTCTTAATATATCCCAACCATACTTTTATTTTGATTTGAGGTAATAAACTGTGAGGCAGTAAATCTGGTCAAGTAATGGACTGTATGTTTAAGTAGAAAGAAGTTATTGTTTTGATTTCGTTTTGTATCGTTATTCGTTGAATCTGTTATGGAGAAATATTTAATGTCACTGGTGTTGATATCGACTACAACATTCCTGGAACAGTAACATACCGTACCATACATACGGTACCATGCATACGGTACCATGCATACCGTACCATGCATACAGTAACAGTACCATACATATGGTACCATGCATACAGTACCATACATACAGTATCATACATGCAGTACCATACATGCAGTAGAAACTGATTAAGTAGTGACTGATTAACATTCACTAATGTTCGTTTTTTAATTCAAACTTTCCCAGCATCCACCTCTTCTGTATGAGAGACCTCCTCATGGAGGAGCCGGTAACCGTGGTGACCTTACATCCCTTCAGGTATCCAGAACATCAAGCACATTTTTATTTTCACGTGTCGTGTCAGATCACGTTGGCACCGAGACATGTGTTGAGTTATTTTCGGGTGTGGCCAGTAAAACACAGGTACGCCTGCCCCGGAGCACCACCTGCACTCATTCAGCGGCGCAGAACCTGATCTTCCTCGCCGCCAGCAACATCAGAACATTTAAACTCTTTTGTGATGAAGCTGGGCGGTGACTCTGACCGCAGAGGTGACACGAAAACAGGGTCAACAACTCGGTCGTAACTTTTAATTGGAGCTCATTTCGAGCGATGGCGTTGGAGCGGTTTACAGACGGCTGCTCGTCCTCTGAGGCCAAACGGTTAACACCAGACTTATCGAAGTCTCGTGCTCTTTTTTTTCTTTTTTAAATTTGCATCTGAAATGAAGTTTGTGCTCCTCAGGGAACCAGGCTCGATGTCTTTTGATGGTGCGGTGAATGTTAGTCTGATGCTTCAGTTTCTGCAAAGTGTTTTCGAGTTCCTGCCCCCTAACAAACCCTCAGTCTGACCATCATTTCAAACTAAAAACATCAATGTGACTTCTGTCACTTTCACTTAGTCCTGATGTCATATTTTCCATGATCTTATTGCTAATTAGTGAGCAAGGATCAGCTGGAAACTGGAGGCACAGACATTCATGTCAGAGGTGAACTTCAGCCTTTGAAACCTGAGACTGGCTTGATTTCATTCAAAAGGGAGGAAGGCAATGAGAAACAGGGAAAAAAGCAAAAACATTAAAAAATGTAAATAATAATCAGAACTTTATTATATAGCACCTTTAAAAATAGTTGTTTACAAAGTGCTTTAATGGAAAAAGCAAAAAAATTAATAATAAAAATAAACATCATCAAGAAAGGCCAAACAGGGAAAGTCTACAACAGTCAAACAAAATGACACGAACAAAATGCATAAACAAAAGATAAACCAAAAAAAAAACTGAGTAAAAGTAATAAAACAGGCAGTTAATGTATTGAATAAAAAAAGTTAAAAAAAAAAAAACAACACCAGAATAAATGCAATAAAATATGATAAAAAAAAAGTAAGAGAAAGAAAGAAAACAAACACAAAAAAGACTTAAGGAAAAAAAAAAAAAAATTATAGCAATTATGTAAAATGATCACCATCATCATCATCATCATCGTCATCATCATCATCATCATCATCACCATCATCATCATCATCATCATCATCACCATCACCATCATCATCACCATCATCATCATCATCATCATCATCACCATCGTCATCATCATCATCATCATCACCATCTTCATCACCATCGTCATCATCATCATCATCATCATCATCATCATCATCATCATCACCATCGTCATCATCATCATCACCATCGTCATCATCATCATCATCACCATCTTCATCACCATCATCATCATCATCATCATCATCACCATCATCACCATCATCGTCATCATCATCATTATCACCATCATCATCATCACCATCATCATCATCATCATCACCATCATCACCATCATCGTCATCATCATCATTATCACCATCATCATCATCACCATCATCATGTTCATCACCATCATCATCATCATCATCATCATCACCATCATCATCATCATCATCACCATCATAATCACCACCATCATCATCACCATCATCGTCATCACCATCATCATCATCATCATCATCACCATCATCATCACCATCATCATCATCATCATCATCATCATCATCATCATCATCATCATCACCGTCATCATCATCATCATCATCATCATCATCACCGTCATCATCATCATCATCAATTTATTCACACGTCAAAGAAATGATGATACAGACTAAAATTAAACCACAAATACAATTTAATGAAAATAAAGATTTTTCAGTGAGATCTCTCTCGATGGATCATTGAGAGCGTGACATCGAGATTAATACTAACGTGAAAATACAGGGAGCACTGCACAGCAAGAAGAAGAGTAATAAAATCATCTCACCAATTCAAAACAACACAGTTAAAATAAATAGTATTCATGAAAGTTTAAAAAGAGATTAAAAAAGAAGAAAATAGCTGCATACAGTGACATAATTATTGGTAGTTTGAAGCATTATTATTATAAATAAATTGATGATCTTTTTTGTTATTAGCAGTGGTGGGTGTGGATCTGTCTGAACACTCAGTATCTTCACAGTTAAACTGAAGAAGAGATTTTTTGTTGTAAATGGTATTTAATAACACTCAGACGGCCTTTATGTGGACAGGAATAAAAGTGTTGTGATGAGTCAGGCAACATTTTTTAAATTCTTCTGAAGGGAGGACAGTGAGCACAGAGCCAACACACACACACATACCCACACACACACACACACACACACACACACACACACACACACACACACACCTGAAAGTGCTTGTTAACCCTTTGCGTTTACACGTGAAACAAAATAAAAGTGTGGCGTCTCAGAGCTGTGAGGCAGGTCGGCTCTGCAGCTCCACCTGATTCCTCCGCAGGGAGAGACCAGAGAGGCGTCACCTGCAGGACACACACCTGCTGCTATAAGAACAAACCTCCTCCATCCTCTAACACACTCCACACACACCATCAACACACACTCGACACACACACACACTCGACTCACGCTCGACTCAGCTGAAAATGTCAGGGCTGTTTCAGGCTGCGGATAAATTTTTGGGGAACAATGATACGGTTAAAGATATCAAAAGGGACATCGCCTGTAAGGTGGTGGGTGAGTATCATTATAAAAATATTTCTGTATCTATTAAAATATTTGTTACTTGCAGAAAGCAGAAAACACTTAGAGCTGGAGGAGGTACTCAGATATTTTATTAAACATGCAGAAGTATAATAATAATGATAATAATAACACATTTTATTCACAGAGCACGTTTCACAATAGTCAAAGAAACAAAACAAAACAAATTTAAGTCAGTAAAACATACAAAATAAATTAAAAACAAAATAAGTAAGATGGACGAGCATTAAATTAATTAATTAATTTTCAAAATATGAAATTTTTCTTTTCTTGTGAATGATTTTCAGACGGAGCTTTTGAAATTTAAATCATTAGTTTGAATTTTGTGGATCAGATGGGCCGTTTTTGAGCGATGTTATCTGACTTCTCCTCCGGTGATAACATCCCAGTAACCATGGCGATGGATGTCCAAAACATCAGCAGCTCTATTTACGCTCGATAAATCGAATATCTAATAATGTTTTTGTCTGGTGTCAGATTGAAGAAGATCTTGCTCTCTTCCTCCGTCCTCACATACAGAGCCACGTTTTGTTCGATGTCACGTGATGGCGGGTTTAATGGCGGTTGGCGTCCATAAAGTCGCATTACCGTCACCCACTGTCACACATCATACGAGCTATAAAAGCATAGGAAGTGTTTCCCTTTACAGTTTTGCGAAAAATGTCTTTTTGGAATCGGCTGACATACCACCTCATTCCACCCTCAAAACGTTTTTGCGATAAATGAGGAGTGTTTCGAGGTTTCGTAGTTAATATTTGCAATTTCAACTTGCACTATTTGAGGGTTAATGGAGGCGCGCCTCATGTGACGTCAGCAGGTGAACTGAACAGCTGTTTGCTCCGCAGAAAACGAGGCCAAAAACTTTGTGAAGAAATGTACGGGAGGAGGAGACGAAGGTGAAGAAAAGTCGGGATTCGATATTGGAAAATTCGCATCTGGACTTGTCAGTAATGGTGGTGGAAATGACAACTTGGCGTCCAACGTGATGAACGTCATCTCAGATGTTATTCCTGGAGGTGACAAGAAGGACGAAGACGAAGGAGGAGCAGGTGAGTCCTTCAGTCTGACTTCAGCTCTGATCACAGCAGAAATTAAAACTCCACAGTTCAGCTGCAATTTCACATAAATCCAGTGAAACTGTCGCGATTTTTGGACTTGAGGTTAACTTTGGTGAGCCTGCAGATTTCAGCAGAAAGACATGTTGATGTCACTGACCTCTGAGGGGACGGAGAGTCAGAGAGTCCAAAATGTGTGAGCAGCTAATGGAGCTTTTTTTGCGTCATTGTTTTGTTTTTATTAATAAAAAGCTCCACAAAAGACGGCTGGTTTGAGACAGGAGAAACGCTGCCAAACGCCAGAAAGTGGGAAAATGAAATAAATTTATAGGAAATATTGGAAAAAAATAGTAATTTAGAAATAAAGCTGCAAAATTCCAGAAATATTCCAGGTGGAAACTTTCCGTGTAAATTTAAAGAAATACCAGAAACAGGTAAGATTTAATTCTGCCGGTGTTTTTTTGGGGGTCCCTGAGCGACAAAAATACAGATAGGAAATGTTACTGTGGCTCAGTTAACCCTTTGAAACCCAAACAAACTGGCTTCATTTCACTCAAAAACACTGTAAGAGCACGACAAGCAAAGACAAGAAGACATAAACCCCAAATTAGCAAGAAATGAGTAAACACATTTTACAAAATAGCCCCCCAAAAAAGAGTTAGCTCACTTTGTAAATGTTGCTGTGATTCAGTTAAACATCAAGACCTCGAACATCAGCAACCAAAACCCGTAAAAAAGGTTCTTTTGGTTTTTTTAGCTACATTTTTTTGCCATTAGCTGAAAAGTTTTTTATATTTTCTCGTCTTTGTCTTTCTGTGACTTTTCTCAGCCGAGGCTGTTATGGGTTTTTGCAAAAACCTCTTTTAAATGGAGCCCTGCAGACCACATCCACCAAACCCCCACCTGCAGACCGCATCCACCAAACCTCCACCTGCAGACCACATCCACCAAACCCCCACCTACAGACCGCATCCACCAAACCTCCACCTGCAGACCGCATCCCCCAAACCTCCATCTGCAGACCACATCTCCCAAACCTCCACCTGCAGACCGCATCCACCAAACCTCCACCTGCAGACCGCATCCACCAAACCTCCACCTGCAGACCGCATCCCCCAAACCTCCACCTGCAGACCGCATCCACCAAACCTCCACCTACAGACCGCATCCCCCAAACCTCCATCTGCAGACCACATCTCCCAAACCTCCACCTGCAGACCGCATCCACCAAACCTCCACCTGCAGACCGCATCCCCCAAACCTCCACCTGCAGACCGCATCCACCAAACCTCCACCTGCAGACCGCATCCACCAAACCTCCACCTGCAGACCAGATGAAATCATTAAAAACATAATATATCTAATCTATCTATCTATATCTAATAAACATGCACGATGTCATAACTGAACATCAAATTAAATATAAATGTGGTTTTACACCTTAAGAGCAAATTGAAAAGCTCTTAATAATGAAAATAAAAATGTACTTTTTGTTATAATTAAATCTTTTTATGTTGGTAGATGTGCAAACATTTCTAAACTGTGTTATTAAATGAAAATGTCACATGGAGACGGCCGATGTTTTGTGTCAGAAATGCAGTTAAACTGTTATTGTCATAAATTAAATAAATTAACACATCAGTGCAAACTGTCTCTTGTGTTTTGGTGAAGGTTGCTAATGCTAAACAAATGCTAATTAAACATTTTCAAAAGTGGTTTGTTGTGTTTTTGAGTGATCTTCTGTCACTAAATATTCAGCACAAACTTTAGTCACATTTGAGTCAAAAAATTCATACTATTTTTTATATAGTTTTGCATTGATAATAAAAAGTCTTTTTGTTTAACAGACCCATGTTTTTTTGGTTATTCATTTGTTAATTTGTTGTTGTTGTTGTTTTTAAATATAGGCCAAAATACAACATAACAAACCATGTGCTATTATAAAGCTTCTTATACAACAGATGTGCATTTGTTAGCAGAATTATTATTAATTATTAGCAGGCCACTAATATTATTTCAATATATGCATTAAAAAAGTAACATTACAATACTTAAAAGACACCTCAGACATGGTGAAAAATATACGGTATTTACAACCGTGAATAAATCTTTTTTTTTTTTCATAATGACTTTATTATTATCTTAACATCAGTAGCTTTTCCAGAGAAGAAAGAAAGAAAGAAAAATCACACTTATGAGATAATTTCACCATATTCATTTTTGGATAACATTAAAGGAATCGTTCGATAACAATCAATGATCAGAAGAGTGTTTTCATTTCTTTTTTTATCAATAGTTGGTTTTAATGTAATTAACTCAGCTTAAAAATAAACCTTTTGGTAGAGCATTGTTTTTTGTTTTGGGTTTTTGGGGTTTTTTTTGTTTTGTTTTGTTTGTTTCTTTGTTTGTTTGTTTTTTTTTATTTACCTTTCGAGACTCGTGTCAGGAGTTTTTTTTTCCCCCATAACTTCCTTTAGGAGGAAAACTGAAAACAAAAAGTCACAGCGACATCTGGTGGATTTATTTTTTTTTAAGTAAACTGCACCAAAAGTGAGCCAAAGAACTAAACTTTGTCCGTCCCAAGAAACTGCCAAATTGAACAAGAAATTAGTAAAACACAAAACAAAAAAAAAACAAGAAAACACCTGAAAATAAGAAGAAAAAAAGAAGCACAAATAACCAATAAAATGACCTCAAGAAAGTGTTTTTTCCTTTGTAACATTGTTATAATTACACAATTAAGAGGATTCTTAATGGAAATTTTCGAAGATTTTTTTGGTACTTTAATTACTCCCGTTATGTTTTATCCTGTGTTTTTAAAAGAAATCAAGCCAGTTTTCTTGGGTTTCGGAGGTTTAAATTCTAATTGGAAAACATTCGTTTGAATGCAGAACAAGAAAACTGATGATGATCCAGGTGTTAAAGAGTTAATAATCCTCGCACTCCCAGTCTTTGTCAAAGTGCCTTCAGGTGAATATAAATAAAGTTGAGTGTTTTGATGAGTCAGATTGACTGTGTTTACATGCCACACAAATGTAGAGGTTCTTTGTTGGGCTGCAGAGACGTCACAGCTCCACCCGATTCCTCCACAGGGCGGGACCAGAGAGGCATCACCTGCAGACCAAATCTCCTCCATCCAAAACACACTCCACACACACTCTCAACACACACACTCTGAACACACACACTCTCAGCACAGCTGCAAACATGGCAGATTTTCTCAACGAATGCATCGCCAGGGCCGGCACTGAAATCATCAGACAAAAAGCAGGTGAGCGTCGCTTCTAAAACACCTCAGAGATCCGGTCACATCTGAGTTTAAGATGCAGAAGTTTGTTTAAGGCAGAAAGTAGCTGCAGGGAACAATCACATCTTTTATCAAACACGCAAAAGATTGTTTGAAACGTTTGTGTAGAAAGTTTGCAAAGACACAAAATAATAATAAAAACACTAATAATAAGTGCGACTGCATGTTTGAGTCTGAAATGATTTTCTCTGATTGTAAAATATCACATTTTAACTGCAAGAACATGCTAATACACAGTGTGCAGGAGACACGCATTACTATGTGGGGCAGTTAAGTAAATGTTTAATATTTAATTTTGTCATTTAGTAACTGTGTAGTTTTGCATTTAAATGCAGTTTATGATAGCCAGTTATACAAAAGTCCTTATTCCAACTTAATCGACATGGACACACTAAAATGAAATGTACTTTACTTTGAAAATATCTTCAGAGCAACACACAAAGGGGTTAAAAAAAGCATTGGTTTTAATCTGCTGGGTGGAGCAGATGAGTCATTTTCAGGGTCAGTCATGTTTGGAGCCTCAGGGGAATTTTATTCATTAATTCGGTTTTAGATGAAATGTGATCTCCACCCATCTGAGGCTCAGGCGGGCTGGATCAGATCTTCACTTCATGGTCTAAAACTGTCCAGAAAAATAGACCAATTTGGCGTTTGTAAACAAAGATGACGTGTTGTACGGACGCCTTCTCCGGTTATTTTCATGCGTTGCCAGCAGCAGACAGGTTGTCCTGCACGAACATTTTGACCTTCAGTTTCCTGATCCGTACTCGTTGTCGGATTGGTGTCAAAGACCCCAAATAATAGCCCAAATTACAGTGACCGGACCTCTACCTCTACCTGGTGGAAACCCTGAGTGTCTATACAAGAGAGAAAATCACGGCGAACAAGTCCCAAGATGGACACAACTTTGTCCTCTGTGGACATGTGCTTGAATATCCTAACTTGTCAAACGGCTGTTGTGTCCTACGGACCGAGGTACTGCCGAGCCAGCGGCAAGGACAGAAAACGCAGCTGTACAAGACAGGCGTTACTGTTTTATTTATAACTTATATTTAATGACTATAGCATGAATTCTGCATTCATGTGTAATCAAGAGTGGAGGAAAACTCGCCTGATACGAACCGAGCATTGCACAGAGATGCTCGCAACCACAGACGTCTTCGATTTGCTTGATGATGGCATTCGATAAAAATGAAGACTGTTTTTTTCGACACTCAACGACACAACAAGACATTTTTCCGTAGTTCTACAGATCAGGGTTTCCAGATTGGGCGGTTTTCCGTCCACGTATCCAGCTGTAGATACGTGCCACATAGTGATTAGGTGTTAGCTTGCTCACATTAAAGCACACAGACGCAAGGGGAACAGTTAGCCTATGATTAATGTTGTGTACTAAATACTAACCAGGAGAAGTTTCAACTGGATGTAATCTGTAATCTTCCCCTGTAAAAGTTATTAAAGTTTTCCTAATCTCACGCAATACTCTGAAATTAAATTATCGGAAAAGAACAGAAGAGGATCTAGCATAGAGCCCAGAGGTTCTCCACAGTGAGTAATGGCAGTAGATGAGAAGTTACTGAGAGTGACCGTGAACTGTCTGTCGAGGCGAGTTTCCATCACAGATTTGCACAAACTTAATGTGATATTTAGTAAATGTGGATAAAACTCAACGTGGAGCCAACTGTGTTTCCACTGAGTGATGTCATGTGGTAACATCCCAGTAACCATGGCGATGGATGTTCAAAACATTAGCAGCTTTATTTCTATTGCAGCCGCCGCACTAGCCGTCATCATTTCCAATCCGAGGCCACGTAGGCGTGTTATGGAGCCGTGATGGAAAGGCGAGCTCCTTATACGTGGGAGCAGCCACGTATGAGGGATTTCTGGGAGATGTAGTCCACGATTTCAATTGACGAATTGTGGATTCAAAATTTCGGATGAATGTTTATATTTGTAATTTTAATTTGTGTAACTTGAGGGTTAATGGAAACCCGCCTACAAACTCCAAGGCCACATATGACCACAAATTTGAAACTTCCTTGTCTGGTTTCTGGATTTAAGAGAGAATAGCTCATGTTTACTGAACTTTCTTGGGCCACAGAAATAGCACTGGAATGCAAAGTTAAGTTTAGTAGTTTTTCTGATCATACTGGTCCCCAAAATATGCCTCTGTGTTGGGCCCCATGGTGCCATTCAAATGTCATCGGGGCCTCCTACCTGGAGTTTACAATGTGACGCCACCAGGTGCTGACCAATTTGTTTGTTCTACAGAGAATGCAGTCGAGGACATGCTCAGGGGTGGAGGAGACAAAAAAGATGGGGCAAACAGCAAAGGAGGAATCGACGTCGGGAACATCCTCGTGGGCGCTTTGGGAGGAAAGAAAGAAGAAAAAGGAGGAATCGATGTCGGGAACATCATCACGGGCGCTTTGGGAGGAAAGAAAGAAGAAAAAGGAGGAATCGACGTCGGGAACATCATCACGGGCGCTTTGGGAGGAAAGAAAGAAGAAAAAGGAGGAATCGACGTCGGGAACATCCTCGTGGGCGCTTTGGGAGGAAAGAAAGAAGAAAAAGGAGGAATCGACGTCGGGAACATCATCACGGGCGCTTTGGGAGGAAAGAAAGAAGAAAAAGGAGGAATCGACGTCGGGAACATCATCACGGGCGCTTTGGGAGGAAAGAAAGAAGAAAAAGGAGGAATCGACGTCGGGAACATCATCGTGGGCGCTTTGGGAGGAAAGAAAGAAGAAAAAGGAGGAATCGACGTCGGGAACATCATCACGGGCGCTTTGGGAGGAAAGAAAGAAGAAAAAGGAGGAATCGACGTCGGGAACATCATCACGGGCGCTTTGGGAGGAAAGAAAGAAGAAAAAGGAGGAATCGACGTCGGGAACATCATCACGGGCGCTTTGGGCGGAAATCCCGATGACGACGACAGAGGAGGAGCAGGTGAGTCCTAACGGACTTCAGCTCTGGTCAGAGCAGAATTTGAAACAGTTAAACTGCAGTTTCCAGTGGAGTCACTGGATTTTAGTTTAACGTCGGTGAACCTTCAGTCGTGTACGATCTCGATGTTGCTGACCGTACCAACAAACTTAGAACATCACAGGGACTTTTTCCTTTTTTTCATGACAAATTTTTACAAAAAGCTGAAAAAGGTTTGCAGCTATAGTGAAAACTGATCTGCAGTCAGCAGCCCACCGTAGTGTAATATTCTCTTCGCTTTTCTTTATGTCACTTTTCTCAGGGCTGGATGTGAAGAACATCTTTAAGGGATTTGGACTGTAGACACCGCCGAGACCCCCTGCAGACCGCATCCATCAAACCCGCAGCAGAGCAACGCCACCCAAACTGCTGAAAAATTACCGCTTTTGATATTTACAAATGATTTTTGAGTTTTGTCAGAAAATTCAACCCTACGAGTGACATCCGCAAAACTTTCAAATATGAAATCATTCAAAACTGATATAATTATTATAACAATGCTGTTTGTATCAGCCTCTAGCTTCTTGATCTCTCCAGACAGATTTGTGGTTATTGTTTTGTGTTGTTTTATTCATCTGGATTTCCTGCAGTTTTTAGTTGTGCATGTTGGGACAGCAGTATAAGAAAGGTGTTTAAAAAATGTTGACTGTATATGCTGCTCCCCTGAAATGTTCTGTGATGTTCTTCAACAATAAAGTAAAAAGGGAAAATGGGAAAGAATAAAATACAACAAACATGTTTCTGAGACTAAACTAAACTAAAGTAAACTTTTTCCTCAGACCAACTACATTAAACTAAACTAAACTAAATTCAATCAAATTATTAAATTAAATTAAATTAAATTAATTGAAATTAAATAAAATTAAAGCTTCACTGACCAACTAATCTAATATAAATGAATCTAAAATAAAATAAAATAAAATAAAATAAAATAAAATAAAATGGAGTCGCTGGTGCCTCTTTTTGCACACAGCTGCACAGTTTTTCTTCGAGTCTTTTCTTTCCGACACACAGACTTGTAGTGTTTCTGGTCACATTTTTTGGCAGAGATCAGTTCACACTGATGTCAGATATCAGTCTTTTCAAACATGCGCGTGAACTGCCTCTGCAGAAACGGCAGATGTGGGGAAATAATCAGAGCTGAGCATTAAGCTCTGTAATGTGGAGTTCCTTACCTGTCCACCAGGAGGCCTCAGACTCATTCACCTCACCTCCTGGTTCACCTGCACACCTGTAGTCGCTTCCCTCATCGGTGCTTCTGTGTTTACAGCAGCCTGCTGTCTTCGTTCTCTGGCAGTCCGTCGTGTTTTTCGTGTGGTTACGTGTCTGTCCTGCAGCAGTTTACCTGCGCTCACCTGCGTGCCCCCCCCGACACATCAGGAAGGCTTTTATCGGCCGTCTTTGTTAACACAGCTTCGCCTCCTCGGGCTCCGTGAACGCTCTCATTAAAAAGGGCGCGTGGTGTAATTCGACTCCTCTATCACACAAGATCGACACAACAAAACACAAACTAAAGAGAGCGATGTCCTCAGTTACCTGTTCTGACCTGTTTTTAAGAGTCTGTGCTTTCTTTGGAGAAAAAATAAAGTATTAAAAACAAAACAGACTGATATCAACCTTTGACATCAGCACACAGCCTTGATTTCCTACCAAAAACTAAACATTGGCAAATCAGCAGGAATTTTTAGGAATTCACAAAAAAAACAACTTGACATACTAAATAAATAAATAAAGAAAGAAAATTAAAATGCCAAAACAAACCAAAAAAATCTATTGTTATAAAAAAAATGACCTTATTTTAGAAAAGAAGAAGAAATCTTTTTCCTGTTTTAACTTGATTTTTCTGTCTTTTTTAGTATAATTTTCAGGTCACTTTCTTGCCACCTGAGAAAAGAAATGACTAAATTTAAAAAAGAAGAAAGATTAGAATTGTTTTTAAGAAAGAAAAATTTAAACAAAACCAGTACATTCTTGGAAAAAACTGCTTTCAGACATGATCATTTTGTAAAATACTGAAAAATGTAGCTTTCCCCCAGCTGTTTGCTTTCGTTTTTTACTTAGTTTTTTTTTGTTTTTTCCTAACTTTATAAAATGTTTTCCAAATCTACTACATTTTTGCAATATGCAGAACAATTCATACCAAATTTATGACTGAGTTTTTCCCATGTTTTTTAAAAAACGTTTCAAAGGTTTAAATACGTGTGAAAGGAACATGAAGGCAGCACAAGAAGATGAGGTGATCTAAATATATTTGCATTAAATCTGTAAAAAAAAAAAAAAAGAGTAGGATGTGCTTTTTCTTTAAATCATAAAATTTATTTATATAGCACTTATCAAAACCAGTACTACACACTTAAAATCACAAAAAAACCACAGAAAAATATTTATATATAAGAAAAAGCAACAAAAAAAATACAACACACAAGAAAAATGTAAAATCAGTGGTTGTAAATAAAATCAAAACAGTGCATTGCAGGACTTAAGTGCAATTTCAGGTACCATATATATATATATATATGGATTAATAAAACTATCCATTAAAAAGAAATAATTCGAATGCCTTTTGATAAAAACACACTTTTAAAAGTGATTTAAAGGAAGATAAATGATCTCTTCATTCATGATCCTCGTTAATCCCTCTCTTTGTCAAAGGGCCTTTGAGATGAAAGCGTGATGAGTCATGCAGCTTTTCTTTAAATTCTTTTAAAGGGAGGACGAGGACGCTGAGAGAGGCACACACACACACACACATATACACGCACACACACACACACACACACACACACACACACACACACACACACACACACGTGTCAGTTTGTGCTCACTGAGCTGCAGACCGACTCGTGTGTCAGTTTACATGTGAAACATTCAGTTTCTGTCACGTCACCGAGCTGTGAGGCGGCTCCACCTGCAGACACACCTGATTCGTCACCTGCTGCTACAAGACCAGCCCTCCATCCATAAACACACTCAGCACACACTCGACACACACTCGACACACACTTGACACACACTCAGCACAATGGCAGGATTTGGAAGTCTTTTGAAAGGCTTTGGGGAAGGCGGGGATCTTGCTGGGACTGTGGGGAAAATCACGGGTGAGTTATCGTTTTTAAATTATCTCGGATTTCAGATCAACTTTGAGTTTTAAAGAAACCGAAGTTTGTTAAAAATGACTTGACTTGATCTTTTGTTGCCCCTTTGAAACCAGAGCAAAGTGGCTTAAAAACATGGGAGGAAGGCAATGAGCAATGAAAGAAGAAATAACCAAAAAAAACAGCAAGAAATTGGCAAAAATTCCAAGAAAAATACGTAAAAATCATTTAAAAAAAGGAATAATAAACGAATGCACAAAAAAGTTAAAAAGTAACAACAAAGAAAGGATGACTTGGAAAAAGTGCTTAGAATTATTCTTTTGAAATCCATTTTTAAATTATTTAATTATGATGATTAGAAATATAATTTTTAACTAGATTTTTTCTCCCAATGCTTTAAACACTTTTCTAAATTTACCTAATTTTTAAAAAAAAAATTTTCATGTTTTTGAAAGAAATTGTAACAATTTGCTCAAAGACACAAGAGAACTGATGTCTCTCCAGGTTAAACGCACAAAAGTTTGTTTTGCGCATTTGATGTGGGAGGGACCTCTGGGGGCCGACAGTCACCATTTCACAAGCTGAGTTTTCATCACAGATTTGCACAAAACTTTGAGCAATATTTAGAAAAATTTCCTAAATAAACAATTGCGAGATGACTGCGTCTCCACCGAGTGATATTACCCGACTTCTCCTCTGGCGATAACATTCCAGTAACCATGGCGATGGACGTTAAAAGCATTCGTAGATTTATTTCTTTTGCAGCCGCTCGATAAAGCCGATCTAATATCGCCACAGTTTCTTTGTCTCGTATCAGAGTGAAGAAGATATCGCCCTCTTTCTCTGTCAACACATACAAATGTTTTGTCGAATGTTGCGACTTTGTTGTACTTTTTCTTCTTTTTTCGGTTTAGTGGTGGCTGGCATCTCTAAAGTCGCATTACTGCCCCCTGCTGTTAGATTCAAGATTCAAGATTCAAAGTGTTTATTGTCATATGCACAGTATGGAAACATGTTTCCCTGTACAATGAAAGTCTTACTTTGCTGTCCACAGAATGCCTAACGTGTAGCAAATATAAAAGAAATATGAAATAGAAATTTAGAAATTTACAATAGAAGAAATTTAGAAATTTACAATAGAAAGAACAGTGCAAATAAAACAGTACAGTGCAAATTCGAACAGTGCAATTGTGCATGTGCAAACGGGATAGTAAACTGTCAGGTACAGTTATGAGGTCGTGTGTGTGAGGTTACACATCAACATTTACAGAAGTGGCAGAGCGAGCTCAGAAGCATGACCCATATGACACTGATGGATTTAAACGAGAGCATCTGCTGTTTGAAAAGCGGCAGTATCTGTAATTTTAGGGTGAATAACAGCAGAACCCTGAAATCACTGGAAGAAATAAAGTGCTGGATAGAAAACAGAGGCTCTGTCACCTTTGTGATGACAAGACGAGTTTGTGTTTGGTTTGTAAAAATACGAGTGTAATGATTTATAGAGAGAGGTTCCTGCTAAAGTATGATGTTTAAATTCATTCTGTTACTACAGTCAGATAAACCACAAGTTGTGACTGTAAATTTGGTGCTTTTTGGAGACCGTCCTGCCCTTGTTTAAGTCATACTTGCTGTTAAAGCGATTTTTGTTGTATTTTGAGCACACCGTGCACTGTGGCTTTGTACTGTTCTGTTATTATTATATGTTTGTGCTGCAAATCGGGTCATTATGGTCATGAGCCATATAAATGAATGAACAACTCAACAGCACCAAGGTTCAAATCCTTAACAGACTCAGTTCAATGGCCCGAGCTAATTTGGTGGAAAAGGTTCGGGCCCTGTGGTGCGTTCAGGTGTCACTGGGCGATCCTACCTGTAAATCCCAGTGTGACGTCACCTGGTGCTGATAACTGAACGGTTGTTTGCTCTGCAGGACATTTGGTGGAGACTGCAGTGAGCAAGGCTTTGGGTGGTGGAGATAAGAAAGACGATGGAGGTGACGGCAAGAAAGAATTCAGTGTGGGAGGGAAAGATGATGACGAAGGAGGATTCAGTGCCGGAGATGTCTTCTCAATCTTCGGTGGTGGAAAAAAAGATGATGACAAAGGAGGATTCAGTGCCGGAGACGCCCTCTCAATCTTCAGTGGTGGAAAAAAAGATGATGACAAAGGAGGATTTGGCCTGTCCAATGCACTCGGTGGTGGTGGTGAAAACAGAGATCCTGACACCGGAGCAAAAAGTGATGATGGGAACAACAAGGGAGGCGAAGGATCAGGTGAGTCCTTCAAACTGATTTAACCTGAAACCTGGATCGACATCAGTTTCTTGTGTTCGGACAACTCTCACAAGCATTTAACCCGGAATCAACCAGTCACTGCGACGTCTAGTTTCTAGCTTACAATGCAGCCAGAGGGCACTCTTTATAAAAGTTGCAAATTTGGAAAAATCATGATGAAACACTGCGTACACCAACAGTACTGTAGGTATTTTTAACCACTGGGTACCTGTTCTAATATTACAGGATCCACTAGAAGGTAGATTTATTGGTCATTTTTTAAAACAAAGTTTAAAAAAGGAAATTACAATTCGTCCTTGATCCTGCTACATCTTTGGAGCTGAAGGATGAGTTGATCAAAATCAGCAGTTACTATGATGATTGCATCCCGTTGCTCAGGCATGTTGCTGCTGATGGCACCATTCAATTCCTGCAGTGCATTTTTAAAAATTGCATCAGAGTCTTCTGCCCTTAAGGCTCCCAAAAAGGTGCGCCCATCCAGTGCAGTAGCTTGATCTGGGATGTTAGGGGTTAACACGTCCCTGTAAAGATGTGTGCAGAGCAGTCTCTGATTCGTTGCTGAGTGAGTCTCAATCACATTTCATCCACTTTATTCTCTTGAGAGCGGACATTAGCCAGAAGAAGCTTTAGTAGAGGAGCAGCTCTCAGTCAGTCGGGTCAGCCTCGCCCTGATGCCGGCTCTCTTCCCGCTCTTCATCTTTCGGTTTCATTTCTCCCCTCTGGTCTGACTGGCCACTCGTTGTACGCTGCTCGTGCAGATCCTCTCGCGGTCTGCTGTATTCAGTCCAAACCCCACACAACTTTTCCCGATGTTCATAAGTGCTTCAGTAGAAGGGACCATGGAGTCAAAAAAAAAAGCAAGGATTTGAGGAGCTACTGGTGGCTGCATCTGCATGCAATGCCGTCATCATAGCGAGACAATGCAATCTACCGAGCAACAGAACTGAAGTTAGCTGTAGCTCAGTAAAAAAGCAAAACTTCAACAACTGAAACCCTTAAAAAAGGTCAAAGAGTTTGCAGCTATGGAAACAAGCGATCTGATCGTCCTCGGTTCATTCTGTGTTCTGTGGTATATTTTTCATATTTTCTGTCTTTGTCTTCCATCACATTTCTCAGGGCTGGATATGGCAGCAGGAGAACTTGCAGATCTCCTCAACTAGACGCATTGCAGACCGCATCCATCCAGCGCCACCTGCAGCGTCCTCAGAGAGCAGCAGCTCCGCCCAAACTGCTGGATTATTACTGCTTTCAATATTTACTAATTATTTGTTTTTCCGTTTTATGTGGAGAATGTCACCCTGATATCCTCAAAACATTTGACCATGAAATCTTTAAAAAATATATGTTATCTGTATGAAACATGCACGATGTCATGACCTCACGTTAAATGAAATGTAAATGACTGCTGGGTGACATCCTGTTTCACCAGCTGTAAATGTTTTTCACTGATTTTTTTTGCACAGAGTGAACTGAAAAGCTCTAAATGTAAACATGTATTATGTGTAATGATTTAATCTGTGAAGTTTGGTACATAAGATATAAAATAAATGTATTAAAACAAGAGTGCAAATTGTGTCATGTCTCTCTGTTGGCAGGGAGGGAGGACAGTCTCATCACACATAGCTGCCATTGTTCACATTGTCTGAGTGTAACATGACCAACCTGTCCTGCAGCTTAGGGCCTGCCCCTTATTTGTATAGCACCTTTAAAAACAGGTGTTTACAAAGTGATTTGACAGACAAATCAAAGACAGGAACTCAGGGAATAATGAAAATATACATTAACAAACATGCCAATACACAGAAAACTCTATAAAACACAACGCCAAGAACAAAATGCATACAAAAGGTTAAGGACAAACAAATGAAAGGAATCAAAGTAATAACATGAATAAACAGGTAGATCTCAAAAGGAAGTGAAAGTACTAAATGAAAAAGACTTTTAGGAAATAAGTGTAAATGAAATAAAAGATGATAAAAAAGAAGTAATATAAGAGGGCGGCATCAGATCAGTGGGGATAAAGATAAGAAAATACAAACTGAATACGAGATAGATGAACAAGTAAATAAAGTAAAACATGAGGGGATGGTGAGAACATGAGAACAGGACATATGAAGGATAAGGAAAGAATAAATCGAGTAAGTAATACTTGAGTAAATGTACTTTTCACCACTGCTGCAGCAAAATCTGCAACTCACATTATTCAAACAGCAAGTTATAAAGTGACGTCATCAGTCTGTGAATAAGCTGTGTGTGTGTGTGTGTGTGTGTGTGTGTGAAGATTTAATCAGGTGGAACAGGTCGGTCCTGTCTGCGGACACACCTGGTGCCCTGCAGCCAATGGGGAGAGAGACACTTGAGAGGGGCGTCGGCCAGAAGAGACGAGGCTTCAGTCTCACCTGCACCTTCCAGAAAACACACAGAGGACTCTCACAACACAGACGGACAGAGACACTGATCGGCAGACAGGTCCACAGACAGGTCCACAGACAGGTCCACAGACAGGTCCACAGACAGGTCCACAGAGATGGGGGACTGGATTGCAGGAAAAATAGGTGAGCAGAGAAGGGGGGTGTTCAGGTGTTTTGTGTTGGGTCCTGATTTTTATGGCTGTTGTCAGTTTGCTTGGTGGAAACTCTGTAAAATGTCCAAACTTGGATCCGTTGTCTAAATGTATCAAAAATATTGACTAAAACCAGACTGAGACAGGCTGGACATGCACGTGTAACCCTTCAACAACACTAGATCTCAGAGACGTTGAAGCCGAGCCTGAGGGTTCGATCTGATGAGTTTCTGGGTGGAGAGGAAGTTAATGTTCAAATGTCTCAGTCAAACATGGTTTACAATGTTGAATAAAAGCTCCATAAATTCGGCTATGAATGCCGTATGAACAAACCCTTCTGTAAAAACCTGGAGAATAATAACCGGAATAAAACTGGTGTACATTAGCACTGCTGAAGTGGAGATTTATGGCTCATATTTTGAGTTAAAACTCATTTTGAGAAAACGACCTTTAAAGATATGTTTTGTAAAATGTCTGAATTTTTCACTCCAAAATGAGACACTCAAGGTGAATAATGTGAAAAAAACAGACGTCATTAAACCTCCTGAGCCCATTATTTACACAAATACAGCTGTTTTTTAGGTTACAAGTTTTCTGAAACTTTAAGTCTAAATATGCGATGAGGCACTACGTATGTGCACAGGTTTGCATTTATCAACAGAAATATGAACATTAAATTAAAACCTGAAATGTTCGTTAGTAGCACTAATGTTCTCTTTTGAGTTTCTGTGATGAAATAACAAAAGCACACAATCAGGCACGGGAAATTACTCCCAAATATTCGAAAATGGAAATATTTTAAAGACCAAATTTTTAGAGAAATAATGGTTACTATTGAGAGACATTTCTCTGGCCTCTTCACACCAGAAAACCTGAACAAAGGCTCGTGTCCTCACCGTAAACTTTTCACTGACTTGTGTCCTCTGGAAACAACGATGGTTCAGCTGATCCAACGGCCTGTTTTCCTCGGATGAAAGTTTGGCCATGTGGAGCCGGGGGGCCTCAGAAAGTCCGAACCAAACAAGGAAGCTGTGACGGCACCCTGAGCTGCCGTCAAAATGAATTATCGGCAAATTATCCGTGCAATTTTAAACAGACGGATGATGATGATTGGAGCTTCAGGCAAACTTTTGAAATGAACTTTCTGAGTTTTGCAAAAGTCAAACTTGCTGATGGTGTGATGCTGTTTGTTCTGCAGGAGACATGGTGGAGGACAAGGTGAAGTCCATGTTAGGGATCGAAGACAAGGATGAGGACAAGGGATTCTTCTCGAAGTTCTGCTCCAGAGACGACGATGACGACGACGACAAAAAGAAGAAAAGGAGGGACAAAGACGACGAAGAGGGAGGGTTCTTCTCCAAGATCTTTGACAGAGACAATGACGAAGACAAGTGGAAAGAGAAGAAGAGGGACGAGGACGACGGGGATGAAAGCTTCTTCTCAAGGGTCTTTGACAGAGACAACGATGATGACAAGTGGAAAGAGAAGAAATGTGGATTCGCAGGTCTCTTCGTTGAGCAGGGGGGAGCGGGCGCTGCCGGAGGCCCTGAGGGAGAAACTGTGGGAGGAGGAGGAGGAGGAGGAGGAGGAGGAGGAGGAGATGGAGGAGTTAAAGGGCAAAGTGTGGCACTGAATGAAGGAGGTACGTATGGACAGAAAACACCTCACTGCACAGCCACCTGATCAATCAAAGAATGATCAGCAGGTGTTTTGTCTGCAGATTCATTATTTAAAAGTCATTTTTTAATGCAAAGTTGCTCAAAACATTTCATGGTTGCAGATTCACAAATCTGAATTTCGTTAAAGCTCTTAATGTTTAAGTAATAATGTCGAGGTTCCACACTGGCGACCGACATTAGACATTCGTATTTGGTTGAATTTGGTTGAACTGAACATATTTGGTTGTGATGTCTGAAGACCAAAGTTCAGTGTAGTCAGAAGAACAAATCCCAACAGAACCGGTCCACATCGACATTACCGTTATTCAAAACACATCTTACAAGTACTGTAATTTCTAAAGAGTCATAGTATTTTGTTGATTCATTTGTACTGCATTTTACTTTGTGAAAACAAACTTTTTTTCATTTTTACATTTTTATCAATTTTACTTCATAGTCTTTCGATCAGAAATGCAATCTTTGTTTTTTTAAAATCTTTTTCTTTTTATGAAAGATTACAGTTATTGAATTGGGCTGATAGCCCCAAAAACTCCTAATAATCTGTCCAGCACAGTGTTTAAACTTTTTGATTTTATTTCTTGTGTGTTTCAGATTTGCTGAACGATCTGATGAATGTGGCTGAGGAAACATCTCAAGGTAAATAAAGCCACATCCTGACCTCTGAGAGAAAAACACCACTGCGGAAAAGAGAATCAATCAAAAAATCACTTTACGTTACTTCTGATGTTCGTTACTTCTCTGACAAAAGGACTTAATGTCTCAGCCTAAACCTTCGCTGATGTCCTCTGTCTGAGCTCAGCCCCGGAGTTCATTCACTCTGTAATTAAAATCCATTATATATGTTTGTGAGTAACTGAACGAGAAATATTTAGACAAATACAGATGCAAGCGAGACGTGAGTGTCGCTCTCGTGTACTTCGAGAACAGAGCAGCCGAGCTGAGCATAAAGACAGGAAGCACAGTTAGTCTGGCTGTGTTCAGTAATCCTCCCACCAACATCTCCAAAACTCACCGATAAACGTTTTTCGTTTATTTTATTTGTGCTTCATTGACCAGAATTATTGTTTCACTTATATCCAGTATGTGAGATGTACCGAGATTACATTAACAGAACATTTAACACAAAAATGAATATTTATTGATTGATTTGTGTTGTGGACAAAAAAATAAATAATAATAAAATTTAAAAAACAGGATTTCTATGGATTTTCCATATCAAATATATACACTGTTTGGTGAACAAATGCATTTAAGGCACAAGTGTGAGATTAAAGAATTAAGAAATTTTGTGAAATAATGTGTAAAATTTGGAGAAGAAATTTGTTAAGTTTTATCAGTGACACCTGTATTTTTAGTAAATTAAGCGACAACTGGAGGGAACAGGGGTAAATTAAATGATTTAATTCGGTAATTTGTATGTATTTTTCAAATGATAATTGAATAATTGAATAATGATATTAAATAATGAGTTTATGGCAAAATGCATTCAAGTCTGGGTGATTTAATACTGATGAAAACCAATACTGATGAAGTGAAACAAGAGGAGATATTCTCAATACAATACTGTAATACAGCTAACAGCTAATAATTACTGATTAAACAAAATAATGAGTGCTAGTTATCATCTTCACATTAACTGTTTATTTCTTTTAACATGTATTTAGTGCATGAGAAATCAGTTTACCAGGAATATAAAGTTCTTTGCTGATGATCACCTGTTTTATTTATATGCCACAGAGACATATTTCCAGTGTGGTGAAAGTGTTTTTCTGATAATCTGAAATCCAAGACTTTGTCAAAGGAACAGGTGCCAATTCATTTGAAAAAAATCCTGAAATATTATCTGCAAACATTTTAATGTTACACTCGTTTTATCTGAACATAATTTAATTTACAGTAGCAGATTTACAGTCAAAATTCTCAGTCGATTTCACAGCAATGTCTTTGATTTCGGATAAAAGGAGACAAAAGCAGTGTCTCTGAAATGACGACTGTCGCTGGCACACTTCTTCATCAGTAGCTGTAACTGTCCATCACCAAACAAGAGATCTGATTTATTTTTGTTATTTTGCCTTTATTTGATAATTCATACAGACAGAGACAAGAAACAGGGGCACAGAGAGGGGACAGAGGTTCGGAAATGAACCGTGGATTTGGCGGTGATTTGGTATGTGTCTGAAAAGAACACGTCCCGTATCGGTGTCCCTCATCTGCAGTCCCTCAGCTGGGGAACTGGATGTCCAACAGTGTGAAGTCCTGACTGATGGGGACGCTGTTCTCGTCACACAGGAAGTGGCTCCGGACAGTGATGACGAAGGTTTTCCTCGGGAGGGAGAGGAGGGTTCGGATCCTCTCTGCTGCCACCTGGATGTGCTTCACCTCCGAGCCTGGAGCTGACAGACAGATAAAAAAGACTCTAAGCACTCCAAACTTTCTGACGCCAATAAGGTTTGACTGCGTTGAATCAGGATTGACAGTCTGTGTCCCACCTGAGCTCCTGTGGAGTTTGTCGGGCGGAGCTTCGAGGATCCTCTGCAGCGGAACAGGAGGAACCTGAACACACACCTGACTGCTGCCCCGCCCACTTACTGTCAGCACACCTGGCCTGAGACCAACACAAACACACATCCAATAATTCAACTAATTAATTCAACCAACACACAAGACGAATATAACGCACGTGTAAATAAAAGGACAGATAATGTTGAGTAATCTGAAATAAAGCTTTTTTTTGGTAGAGTACTTCTCCACCACCACGCTTTACTTACCTGTAGTAGCGACGTACGGCTGTGTGGGGCAGGCAGGGGTAACACGGCACATAAATGCCGTTGGCGTCTGTATCCAGCTCGGCAGAGCAGCGACCGCAGCCAGTGTACGTGATGTCACCGCTCAGCACCGCCAGGATACCATCCAGCTGTGTGAAGCTGTCTAAGACAAGCCGAGGTGCATTCTGGGAGGGCGGAGGATCCTGAAAGTGGAAGGCGGTGATCTGGACTCTGAGCTCCACGTTACCTGGTGGAGGAGACGGCAAAATCGACCTCTCAGACGCTGTTTGGATTTGCTGTCATGTCTAAATTTTAATAACACACATTGAGCATGTAATTTGCTTGTGGTGTACCTCAAGGTTCAAGTTTAGGTCCCAAACTTTTGAATCAAATATTCACTGCTTTGATTCACTTGTAGTGTACCTCAGGGCTAAAGTTTAGGTCCTTTTTTTTATTGAATATTCACAGCTTTGTTTTACTCATGGTGTACCTGAAGCGATCCTGCCACCATGACCTTTATGATAATTGAGGTTTTGTGAAGTGAAATGTCTCGACAATGCTTTGGATACCATGCAGTTCGGTGCAGACTAAGCTGCCCAACCAAACTATTTCAAACAGTCTGAAATAATGAGAGTGCTGGAGGTCATTACAGCTCCGAAAACGTACACCAGATGAAATATTTGGCCTTTGCAATGTTTATTTCAAGTTACCGTTGTATTTCTGAGACAGCAGCGTGTCCAGGTCCAACTCCAGACTGCTGTTTCCTGGTTGGACAGGTCGTGGTTGAAGGAAGTCCTGCGCCCGGCGGTTGGCAGGGTCAAGAGGACGAACGGAGCTCCAGGGGGTGGAGTGCAGCTCAAGGAGGTCGGAGGTCAAACCCTCCCTCACCAAAAGGACGTGGAAGTCCCAGACAGTTGCTGAAGAAGACAGAGGAATTATTTTTTTCTTTATGTGGTGATTTGAGTGAGCTAACCCGTAAAGATCAGGGCTTCACGCATATACAGCACCTGTTTTTTGTTCGTGCTTGTTTACCTCTGTCTCTGTTGAAGCGAGGCAGCCAGTCCACAGCTTTGCCCCACAGCAGCAGCGCCCCCTGCTGGCCATCTGGCTGCTCCACAGTCAGAACGGCCTGCAGCTGAACAGCGGACCTGAAGCCAGACTCCGCCTCACTCCGCCACTCTAATAACAGTCATTATTATTATCTTCAAGATCAGAACCTCCGCAACAACAAATACAGTCTACAGGACCTCACGGTGTACCACATGGATCACTCCTCGGACCACTGTTGACTTGAATTTACATAACTAGTATAAAATGAGGGTCGATTGATTAAAAAAGTCACTTTCTGTGCTGATGACACTATTATTAATCGTACGGGCTCCAGACAAACTCAGGCTCTCAGGTTTTTTTACAGTGGCCCAAAAATACTGATTTAAGCTTGTCTTGAAGGCAGATAAAAACAAACATGTTATTTGCAAATTCTACGTTTCTCAAGACAAATATTGAGAATTTGCTCTTGATGTCATCACTTCTTTTCTATTTCACATCTTGCGGTGATTCAGGTGAGTTCTGGTTCACCCGGATGTTTGTGTCACCTGTGACCATGCTCACCTGTGCTGACGTGTGTGTGCACGACGCGCAGCAGGGCGTGGACCAGTGTGTTGGCCCTCAGGGACCTCAGAGTGGCATAGGGGAGGCGGTTCAGGTCCTGAGGGGGGCGGAGGTTTGAAGACACCAGCAGGGGGCGTCGCTCCCGAAGGTAGCCACACAGAGCGGCGAGAGAGCGAGCATTAACGTGCTGAGGAGCTGCAGAGAGAGAGAGCGTTACTGAAGCAGAGGTCAGGAGAAAGGCGGCTGATTGGTCGCAGGCCGGGCGCGGCCGTACCTGGCGGCGAGGTGGAGGCGGTGATCTGTCCCAGGTTGAGCAGTTTGCTGCTGAAGGTCGACTGCAGCACCGTCTCTCCTCTCCACCTGTCTTCATTCACCTGCAGCCCTGATTTCAAACAACGAACCGTGCGTGACGACATGTCTGACACCGAGCGCCCGCTCGCTCCACAGTAACAACAACGTGCATCAACGTGCATCAACGTGCATCAACATGCATCAACATGCAACGCGCTGGAAGCTCGGGACGTGGCGACGACTTGTAGGTCGCTCACTGAACACAGATTTGGAATTACAGTCAGTTCTCCTTTTACCTGGATCGACATCAGTTTTTCTGCATTCAGATGCCTTTCATGAGTGTTTTATCTTTTCAACGCGAGCTCAATTAGATTTAAATCTCTTCTGGAAAAAGGGGGAAAAAGACAAAAAGCAAATTGCAAGAAATTGAAAAAAAGCCAAGGAAAACAACCTGAAAATGAATGTTAAAAACAGAAGCGAGCAAGCGAAAGACAGAAAAAAAAACATCCTAAAATCCTACAAGCGTTCCAAAGTCTCAGAAATATTCCCAAATCCTATAAACGTCCTAAAATCCTAGAAAAAAATGAAATCCCAAATTCCTAAATCAGTTTCCGTACCTGTGATGAGCAGAACGTCTCCGGGACTGACTGTCAACGCCCAGAAAGCTGCCCGCCGCCACAGCACCACCTTCGTCTCAACCCCGGATTGGTCCGTTACCACGATGGACGCCAGAGGAACGAAGGTCCCCGCCGACGGCCCGGACCTCACCTTCAATCCGACAAATCAAACACGTCACCTCCAGCTGTAGCTCATAGTTACAAAATTAAAATAGAGGAATGCTTGAAACCTTTTAGTTTGTGTAATGAGTCTGATTCTATTAAATTGTCACTTTTTTAAATAACTGATGGAAAATATTTTTCACGATATTAAAATGTTTTACACCTCTATGCAAAAAATTTAAAAAATAAAACACATAAACATGAAAATTGTTCTTAATATGACGCTGTAAGTCGTCGTCTTCTTCGTGACGTGTGGTGACGTCTCCGCTCACCTTGACCTCCTTCAGGTGACACGGGTGAACCACCGCCACCAGAACCGAGTACTGCGGTCCCCGTTTGTCACAGCGGATCAGGACCGTGGTGGGACCTCGCAGCCCGGCGGCGGTGCTGTTCGACACGGACGCTTCAAGGTTCTCAGAGATTCGAGCTCTCTTGAAATCCGGGGACTCTCTGGCGGCGTGTTGCTCGGCCTCCTGGGAGCAGAGCACGCCGTCTGCGGTGGCTTCGACGACGACGCCTCCTTGCTCCGCCCTCGGGGTCAGGGAGCGTTGGCTGAAGAGCTCGGCGGAGGCTCCGGGCGACGGCGACGCGGGGCTGAAGAGCTCCGGCGTGCTGGAGGAGACGGACGGAGGAGTGTGGGTGTGTTTGGGCGGGGTCTGAGGGGGCGGGGTCTTGTCAGGGCTGGTTGCTGATTGGATGCCCCGCCCGCCTCTCAGGATTAGAGCCTGACTCAGAGTCCAGGTGGAGAGGAAGCGAGTGTGAGCGGACAGAGGAGGCACGGCTCGCCGTGGAGGCTCAGGTTCTGTTTTTTCAGGTTTTTCTGGTGGTTTCTGAGCTGTGGGGAAACAGCCGTCCAGATACTGAAGAACTGAAGCCGAACACTGATCCTCCTCTCCGCTTTTCCTCAACTTTTCATCTCCGCTCTCTGCAGGTCCATCCGAGCGGCCATCTTTCGGATTAAATTTGCAGCCAGATGTGGCCGCTCGTTCGCCCCGTCCTCGTGACGCCTCTGCGTCGTTTGGTTCATTATCCTGGTTTTGTGATCGTGGCGTACATCGATTATCATCTGTGTTCTCACCGCAGGTTCTTTCTTCTGCCAGACGATTTCCAGCCTCGTCTGAAAGATGAGAAAATGATCTGTATTTTGTTACTTCACGTCAGAAATTTAGTGTGTATTAAAACACAAAAACAAAAGAAAAAAAAAGAGGTTACAAAAAAAGCAGGTCAGGAAAATCAAGTATAAATTAAAAAAATAATCATATTATATTTGTATTTAATATTAATTTTGACAGCCAATACTCTAGAATACGTAAAGAGAGAATAAATAAATTATTCCCAAATGCAGCAGCAAAGAAACACAAAGCGTATAAAAAAAAAGTTTCACAAAAGAGAAAAATATTCCAAAAAAGTTCAATATTTGTTTTAAAAATCAGGATGAATTCTACCCATTTTTTTTTTTAAATTATGAATTTTTCAAGTTTTTTTTTTTCTGTTTTGTTTTAAAATGATGATTTGAGTTGCAACAAAAGACACAACACACTAAAACATTTACATTTAAACTGCACACACTGCTGGCGGGTCCCTGAACGCCTCACCTGCTGCAGGCCTCAGACGTCCGTCCCGCCAGGTGAGCTCCAGGTGTCTCCAGTCAGCGGGGGGCCGCTCCTCAGCTTCTGCCCCAGCTTCAGACGGCGAGGCTGGGCCGGAGGACGGAGGAGGAGCCCCCAGGAAGACGTGGACCTTCGGCCGCTCGCACATCCTGTCTGCTGGAAATCAACACGGACGTTTATTCAGGATCCAGGTGGATGTTGTGTTTTGTCTATTTATGTGAACTTTTCCTGGTAAAAAATTAATAAAATAAAATAAGAATAAAAAAAACACTAAATAAATATATGATATCCTGCGTCCACCAAAGTTGGTCGCATGATTTTTTCCTGTTTTACTTGATCTAATTCATGTTAATGGGTGCTTTTATTTTATTGATTTTTTATCTGTCTATATTTTATTTTATTTTAATTATTTTATGAATTTTTGGTTTAAAATGTATTTAAGTATTTCCTTTTAAATAAAAGTGAAGAGGTCAGATAATAATGTTATATAGGATTATTATATACCATAGGATATTATGTTTTATTTTATTTAATTTTAGTTATTTATTATTATTATTTTTGTGTACAGACTTTTTGTGGTTCTTAATGTATCTCATTCTTTCCTTGAGATTTATGGGATTAACATTACCATCCTGGTTTTACGGCGTGTACCCACCAAACGCGATTAAAAATGATCGCACCTCAACATAACATACAAAGTCAATGCAAATACGTGATTTGACGCGTCATTTTGCCGGGCGACGCGATGGACGCGATTGCACGGCACGTTGGACGCGAAATTCGCGTTGCGTCCAACGCCTCGAGTTGAAATAATTGAACTTTTGCGGCGGCGCCGCGTGAAGACGCGCCACGACAGCCTATCAGCGTTGAGATCGTCATCGACGCGCTGACGTATGGACGTCCTGGTGTTCCCGCAGGCGACGCTGGGAACTTCTCCAGAGCAGGTGCAGTGCAGCGATCGTGGTTATCTCAGGCATGGTCAACGAGAGATTGAAATGGCGGAAGAAATGTTGTTGTTTGGGCGGGCTCGACGCAC
The DNA here is from genome assembly GCF_026936395.1 of Plectropomus leopardus. Lineage (NCBI taxonomy): Eukaryota > Metazoa > Chordata > Actinopteri > Perciformes > Serranidae > Plectropomus > Plectropomus leopardus. Next base: position 860,926 of record NC_142188.1, on the reverse strand, counting down.
GGCGCGATTTCGTCGCGCGTCGAGTCCCATTTTGGGGTTTTTGTACGAGCGTCAAAACTGGAGCGTCCGGCGCGACGCGATTTCATTTGAGGCGCGATGAAATAATTTTCATCGCGTTTGGTGGGTATGCAGGGTTAGATTCTATTTTTTCTTGTTTGACGTAATTTTATTTGTTAATTTAAGATTTTATTTATTTATTTTTTATTTTAAATCTTTATGCATGCATTCTATGTTTTTTGTTGTTGTTTTTTTATCTACATTCTTCTTTATAGTTAAATAAAAATTAATTTACATTTTTTTACATCAGTGTGACTAATCTTGACAAATTTACCTTCATTAGTATGAAGCGATACGTTAATTAATGCACAGAAATGTGCCGAATTCTGGACCGGACTTTTAGGTCCAACATGTTACATAAGACGAAATAAATTTTAATGATTCTTACACAACCATGACTCGGCAGAACACAGTGAGGAGGCCCCACATGCATCCGTCATGCAGACGGCGAGTTTGTTTCACAGCTGGGAACAATAACCAGACAGACCCGCTGACTCGCTGCCGCTCCACCAATCAGACGGCAGCGTGCTGGGGGAGGACCAGGGGCCTCGGAGGCCTCGGGGGCCTCGGGGGGGCCTCGGGGGCTCCTGGTGTCCTGTTTAAAATGTACTCACACCTGCAGAGCTTCATTCCTTCACTCACATCGAGTTTTTATTCCACCTGATCAGCTGCAGAAAAAGTGCTCCTACTGCAACTTTAAAGGTATTTTACTCAAGTAAAAGTACTCAAGTAAAGTACACTTTACTCACAGTAAATGTTATTTAGTCAAGTAAAAATAAAAGTACTCACTTTACTCCGTCACATTTTATGTTCATGTCATGCACCGTGATATTATTATGATGAGTGAAGCAAAAGGCAGAATTCTATATTTGTGCAAATTAAATTATAATTTTGATTATTAATATTATTTCAGGGGTTGATTGGTTTCTGTTATCTGAACAATTTAATATAATAATAAATGAGACATTTTTCTTTCACTCCTTCAGCTCCAAAATATGCAGCAGGATCAAGGACAAAGTTTAATTTCAGTTTTTCAACTATGTTTAAAATAATGAATAAATGAATAAATTTTGATATTATTATGGACATTTTCCTTAGTTTTTTTTTTAAATATCTGTCCGATGTTTGACAGTTATGTTTGTTTTTTTTTAAAGAGGTACCTTAATGATATTGATTTGGACTTTTTCCTAATTTTTTATTTTATTTTATTTTATTTTTTGCTGATTTTACTGATATTTTGGATTTTTTCTTGACATTTTTGTAGATTTAACTGGTATTATTTGGATATTTTCTCAACATATTTTTTTTTAAAAAAAGGTAAAATCCCTCCTCCCCCACCTGACTGTGTGGATGGGCGGAGCCTGCAGTCAGCTCACCTGTGTGAGATGAGAACAAAGAGCTGGCTGCGTGCGGACGCCTCTTCCCTCCTCGGCTCTGACGTGTGAGTCAGCGGTAAGTTTTCGTTGTTTTTGTTAAATGTATCTGAAGCAGCTTCAGGAAGCTGATTTGTTTTTGTCCTGATGAGTTTAATTGTAAGTTTCCTCGTCGTGCTGAAGTCTGATAGATTTTTCATTTATTGCAGTCAGGAGCTATTTATTATTTATGTATTTTTTCTGTAAGCAGATAAACCAAAATTGAACCCTCCTGCATCGACTCTGTGCATGTTTAACCGGCTGAGAGTGGACATTTTCTCCATAAACATCATCTTTAGCTCAATAAAGATCATTTTCATTAATAATAATTATTACAGTCAAGTTTTTCACCTCTTTATTTACTTGTTGATTTTACTTGTTTTCCCTTAAAAAAATAATTTCCGAACTGTCTGAGTGGTTAAATTTGCCCCGAAACATAACGGAGGGTCAAAGATTGGATCTGCTGACTGTGTGAAGTCCTAAAATCAGAATATTCTGATCTGTAAATCAGTATCCGTTCACTAAATATTCATCAGAAGTATTAGTATAGTAGTAGTATATATAGTGATATTATTTTATAAATAAATATTTTGTCAGCTGTTTGAGTGTTATGTAACGTGTCTATTTTCAGGTATCTCACTGATACATTCTTGCACATTTTTTATATTAATTCAGATAAATTTACCAACATCTTTGTTTATTTCACTGGTGTTATTTTGGATATTTGGGCATTTTTTGTAGAAGAATTATTTTGGATAAATTTACTGACAGTTTTGTAGATGCCTTACTATTATTATTTTGGACATGTTCTTGACATTTTTGTGATTTACTGGTATTATTTTGGATAATTTCTAGACATTTTTTGTAGATTTTACCGGTATTATTTACTGACACTCTTGTCAGTACCTTACTAAATTATTTTTTAATTTAGTAGTATTATTTTGGATATTTTTCTTGTATCTTTTGTAGATTTTCTGGTATTATTTCAGAAATATTTCCTGACATTTTTGTGGAGATCTTAATTATCCTGAGATTATTTTGTTTATTTTACTCGTGTGTGTGTGTGTGTGTGTGCGTGTATGCGTGTGTGTGCGTGCATGCGTGTGTGCGTGCATGTGTGCGTGCGTGTGTGTGCGTGCGCTCAGTTTCAGTCTCTGATGTCTCTCTGCTTCCTGCAGCTGCTGCCGTCTGTCCCAGCCGGCTGAGACGTGACGGATCGATGTTTCCAGCTGGACACCGTCCTGATTCGTATGAGACTAAACTCTCAGCAGAAAACTCAACGTAAACGCTGCGTCCAACATCCTGCACTTTCAGTTTGATCTTTCAGCCGCTGATGCCGTCTCTGACTGAACAAAACTGTGAACTGTGCAAACTGATTAAACCTGCAATCTGAACGCGTGAATCCAGATTTATTCTGAATCCTCACAAACTTCAGTTTTATGAATATTTATATTAGTTTGCATATTTTCTTCATTATTTTAATAATATCATTCTAATATTTTAGGGAATATTTTCTTCAAAATTTTTAACTCATATTTTCCACATATTTTCTCTGATAGAAATTTGATATTTTTATGATATTATTTTGGCAATTTTCTAAATATTATTCAAATATTTTACTTTTTATTATTTTGATATTATTTTGAAATTTTAATTATATCATTTTGGAAGTTTTCAAGGTATTTCTAATAAAAACCAGAGTGAGTCAGAGTGAGTTAATCTGACGTGTGAGACGCTGAGAGACAGACGATACAAACGGTCTCATTTAATGAGCGAGGACTCTAAGTTTAGACAAGAAGACATCTGAAACCTCAACGTGTGTACACGCACGCACACACACAAACACACACACACACACACACACACACACACACACACTTCTAATGTGACTTTATTTTTATATTAAATTCAGTCAGTTTCTTTTTACGCATTAATTTTATCTGGAAGTCTAACTTAGAAATATAACATGCAGTTTATATAATTCACTTTATTATTGACTTATTATTTATTTTGTCAACAGAATAGTTTGTTTTTAGGAGGCGCGCTCCCGAGGTGGTGACGGGAACCCGCAAAGGAGGACGTTGAATGCGGTCTGTAAAACGAATTTGATTTCAAAATAAATGTTACTTTATTTTTATTTATTTATTTGTTTGTTTGAATTTAGTTTCCTATTTACATGAGCTGTTTCAAAAACTTTAGCTGACTATAGAAATACTTAGTATTAGTTGAAAGTGTTTTTATTCAGTATTCAGTACGTGTTTGTGCTAAATGATATTTAGTTTGTATAATGGTAGTGTTTGTATAACGAAAAAGTAAATAATTTAATATTCAATAATTCCCTCAAAACAATTCCTGCCTGGCAGTGATGTCTGTTGTGAATACTAAACAGCAATAAAAAAGTAAAATGACAAAAAAAAGTTTAAATAAATAAAACCAAACAAATCTGCCATATCTGCTTTACACGCACATATATAAAGTGTAAATATAGTAAAAAGTAAAGTAAGAGTAAAAGTAGTAAAGGAAGTAGTGAAAAACATATCCACCTTAATGTACAAGTGATATTTATATGTGAAAGTATAGTATAATATAGCTATAATATAATTAATATATGCTGTATAATATAGCTATGATTACTATATATAGTATAATGGAGCTACAATGTTATTAATATATGAAATATAATAAAGCTGTTGAGTAATAGTATAATATTGCTGTGAAGTAATTAATAGAGGTGAATTTAGCTCCAAACCTTGAGAAGGACAATCCATATATGCTTTTATTGTGAATGTTGCGACCGGAAACGTTAGCCCGTGCTAGCTAGCGTGATGCTGACGCTAGTTTAAACAACAATAACATGACGGGAAAAGTGTCAAAATAGTCAAAAACGAGGACGTCTGAGGTTCACACGTCACTGTCTGCGTCTGTTTGTCCGGTTCGCTTCACTTCCGGTGGTTTACGGTCACGTCTAAACACGTTTTAAACGGGGTTTGCGGCGCTAAAGTATCAGCTAACGCACGCGACTTTTTCCCGGGAAGTCGTTGCTGTCTAAAATCGGTCTCGTGTCGTTTTCGGTTTTTTCTCGGCGCGGTTTAAATACAGCCGCACGTGCACACACGCCCCGCACGTGCACACGCTGTCACGCAGCAGGAAGGGGCGGCGGGAAGGAGGAGCCGCCGCCGCGGGACGACTTTCTCCCCGCTCCACTCCCTCGCCTTCCCCGCCGCAGCCTCCAGCTCTGACCCGACGCCGCCGTCGGTAAAGCCGCTAAAAACAGAGAAATGTACCGGTACTTCGGAGAGCTGCTCTCCCGGGGAGCGGGCGCCGTCCTGGCCTCGGGAGGCTCCGCCGCCGCCGCCGCCGTGGACTCCGCTCTCCCGGCGACCGCGTCCCTGCTGCGGTGCCGCGGCTACAGCCAGGCCGTGGACGCGGACGACGACCCGAACTTCTTCACCATGGTGGAGGGCTTCTTCGACCGGGGCGCCGCCATCGTGGAGGACCAGCTGGTGGAGAGCCTGAAGACCCGGGAGACCGCGGAGATGAAGAGGAAGCGGGTCCGCGGGATCCTGGGGATCATCAAGCCGTGTAACCACGTCCTGAGCGTCAGCTTCCCCATCAAGAGGGACAACGGAGAGTGGGAGGTGATCGAGGGCTACCGGGCTCAGCACAGCCAGCACCGGACCCCCTGCAAGGGAGGTGAGACCTGAAACCGCACCGGCACCGCACCGGCACCGCTCACATCATAACTTTATTTTATTTTATTTTATTTTATTTTATTTTATTTTATTTTATTTTATTTTATTTTAAATATTTCAGAGGGGCTCCGGAGGCTGTCAGCTGAGCTCAAATAGTCCCAACAAGTTACAGGAACATCATAACAATACTTTATTAATTTACATAAACAATATGCCAAAATATCCCAAAATAATGTCAGTAACAAAATAATTACAAATTATTATATTTAAAAAACTCATTGTCAATGTCTGAAAAATATCTTTCATTGATGACTATATTATGGTAAGAAAATCAGGATAATTTTAAAAAATTAAGCTTTTAGTTAAAACAATTCTGAAAAGTTACACAAAGATCATTGCATTACTTTATTAATTTGCATAAAAATACACCAAAATATCCCCAAATCACATTAGTAACAAAATAATTACAAATAATTCTATTTTTAAAAAAAATTGGGGTCAGTGTCTGAAAATGTATCTTAAAGCTGTGAGTATATTATTTAAAGAAAATCAGGATAATTAACAAAGTTAAGTCTTAAGTTTAAACAGTCCCAACCAGTTACTGGAACATCATAACAACACCTCACTGTCGCCTATCTATCGATCTGTCTATCTATCGATCTGTCTATCTATCAATCTGTTTATCTATCTATCTATCTATCTGTCTGTCTGTCTATCTGTTAAAATATACGACTATCCCATAAAGTTTCCAATAAATATCAGAAAAAATCAAAAAATATAGTTACATGACAAAAATCAATAACAATGCCACAATAACAGTGTCATATATATATATATATATATATTTATTTATTAGGGCTGCAACAATGAAAAGATAAAATCAACCATAATCGATTGTGAAATGTGTTGGCAACAAAGAAAATTACGTCACTCGCTGTGTGGCGGGACTGGTCACGTCACATGCAGACGGGAGAAGCCGGTGTTTTAAACAGGCGTGGTGGAGGAAGGAAAAAACGTTCCGTATGAAAAGTTTGGGAACGCTTCATGTTATGCAAAACAAGGAAGTGTGTTAGCTGCAAAATATGCAAAAGTGTCAGGGCACGCGAGCACGGCGGTTATGACGCAGCATCTAAAACGGAAGTGACCGTGAGGAGGAGAGCTCAGCGACAAAAAACACGTATGTTCAGTGTGACCGTGAGCAAACGTATGTCATACAAGCTGTCAACATTTAGTTTTTGAATTATTTGATTTGTAGTTATTTATTATTTAATATTATTTTGACAGCTCAGGGATGTTTATGCACTTTCTGCTCTGTTGTCAGTGATAATCTGTCATTGAACAAAGTGGTGGGAGAAAAAACGTTATTATTTTCTATTTTCATTTTTTAAAATCCAACTCACAGTTTAATCTAAAAGAAATTGACAGGTTAATCGTTTATCACAAAATTTGTTAGTTGCAGCCCTAATATATATATATATATATATGAAAAAATCATAAACAAATCAAATCAAAATCGTAACAAATAGTTACTAAAGTAGAATTTATGTCTATGCATAATGTGAAAAAAAAATTGAACATCCTAAATTCTATTGTGAAATTATCAAGAAATATGTTGTATGTCATAAAAAGCATATTTCATCAGTGGACTGAGTGGATGCTGTCGGGTAAGTTAAACCAGTCCTAACAAGTTACCGGAAGATCACAACAATAGTACTGCTATTAATTATCACACGTATTATAACAAACATACAAAATCAGAACAATACGTACATAACAAAAATCAGCAATGTCTTAAAATATCCAAACGCTATGAGCATAATAAGTGAAAAATTCTTACTTTTACAGATTAATAAATGAAGAAGTTCTTATAGTTTGTAGGAGTGTTTTTCAGGTTAAATTTTAAGCCCATAATCAGGAGCATGAGTACACTTTCATACAGGATACTTTTTACTTTTTTGGGGGTTAACTACATTTTGATCAAATTAGGTTTAGATTTTAAGTGCTTTTAATTGATCGAAGTCTACACTTTTGTCTACTTTTAGTCAGGCAGTGTGTGTGTGTGCGTGTTTGTGTGTGTGTGTGCGCGTGTGTGTGCACATGTGTGTGTGTGTGTGCGTGTTTGTGTGTGTGTGCGCGTGTGTGCACGTGTGTGTGTGCGCGCGTGTGTGTGTGCACGTGTGTATGCGTGTGCGTGTTTGTGTGTGTGTGTGCGTGTGTGCACGTGTGTGTGTGCGTGTGTGCACGTGTGTGTGTGTGTGCGTGTTTGTGTGTGTGTGCACGTGTGTGCGCGTGTGTGTGCACGTGTGTGTGTGTGTGCGTGTTTGTGTGTGTGCACGTGTGTGTGTGTGTGCGCGCGTGTGTGTGTGCGCACGTGTGTGTATGCGTGTGTGTGCGTGTTTGTGTGTGTGTGTGTGCGTGTGTGCACGTGTGTGTGTGTGCGTGTGTGCTGTGTAATACTTACAGTTGTGTCAGGCAGGTTTCATGTGTTTGAGGTGGTGAGGTTTCCTCCCCTGACAGGAATGCTGACAGTCCGTTCAGCTGCTTGTTGCTGCAGAGTACTCTGTGTGTGTGTGTGTGTGTGTGTGTGTGTGTGTGTCTGAACTGCAGGTTTATTTGTCCTGTCGGTTGCTGTGTGTCCACCTGTCCTCTCTTTGCGTCCTGTCTCATAGTCTGACCTCGGGTTCGTTCCGTTTGTTCACCTGAAGTTCAGACTTGTGAGGTTAAAACATGTGTGCACACACACACACACACACACACAAACACACACACACACACACACACACAGGAGTGTGTGTGGCAGTCACGATGGATGGATACTATACATTAGGTTACAAACAAAACTCGCTGAATCTGTTGTGCGTGGTGTAAACAAAAGCTCTTGATTTGTGATTCCAGGGTAAATTCAGTGTGCTTCACGATAAAAACACACACACACACAGTGTGTATTATACAGTATTTATATTTAAAAACATATGCACACCATACACATGCTTGTAAACAAACAGCTGGAGCAACCAGACACTTTGGACACAGAAAAATAAAACACAAAATGCACTTTTCAGAATATAACTTTTATAAAATGTTTTACATTAATATGATTTTCTCCTGTCATTGAGTTAATGTTTTTAAAGATATATTTTTGGGGCTTTTTCAATGCCTTTATTTGATAGGACAGATACAGTGTGCGTCTGCTCTACCAACTGAGCCAGCGGGCGCCCCCGAGTTAACGTTTTAACCGAAAATCAGTAAATATCATAAATATCAAATATTCATTCATTTTCAGAATTTTAACCCTTTAAATGCCATTTTTTGTCTTGATGCCAGTATGTTTTTGGATTAAAAAAACACAAAAATGAATTATTTTTAATATACTGCATAATTTACTAAACACAAACAAAAGTTACTATTTTCGATATACCACATACTGAGTAGATTTGTTTTGGATTATCACAGTCTGGGATATGTTAATGATTAGCCGCAACATTTATTTTTAAACAGAATTACCGCTCTGCACACAAAACGCACTTTTCAAATTCAGACTAATAAAAATATTTTACATTAATATGATTTTCTACTTTCATGAGTTCATTTTTTAAACAAAATCAGTCCTAATCATAAATATCAAATATTCACTCATTTTCAGAATTTCAACCCTTTCATTGCCAGGTTTTTATCATGATGCAGTATTGGCTGCAGTACTAGTACTTGTTGCAGTACAGTAGTTGTTACAGAAGCAGTGTTGGCTGCAGTGCACGTGTGTGTGTGTGTGTGTGTGTGTGTGTGTGTGCGTGTGTGCGTGTGTGTGTTTGCTCTGTCGGTATCTCCTGCTGTGGAGGTGACTGTCCAGCGGCTCACTGCTCCTGCTGAACTCTGCTGATGTTGTTTGTTGTATTTAGTTGAGTTTCGGCAGAAAGATTTTCAGGCCTGGAAACGTTTTTAAAGCATCAGTCTTCTTCCGTTTGTCAACCATCTTCATGTTTAGAGACAAACCAACGACGTATTACGCTGCCTTCACGTGCGTCAGAAACATCATATTTACCAGTTACAAACACATCAACGGAGCGGGAAATTGGGAAATTTCGATGATACCCGGGTTGCTGAGTTGTGGCGTGTTTGAGGGCAGCAGAAATGGCAGAAAGCGTGAAAACAGTGTCAACAACTGACTGTTAAAAAAAGATATATTTGGTTATTTTGTTCCGAGCACCTCGTTTACTTTTCATAGTTGGGCCAATGACATATAAGGACTTTTAACAGGCCGACGTTTAAACAAAAATCCGAATATCTCCTGCAGTTTTTACAGCACTAAGAATGTTGTGCACGCATAAATTCATGTGAGCAGCAGAGGACCGACCACAAACCTGTTTCTCAGCCTCAGGCGGCGTCACCGTCATCAGCTGACGCCGTAATCATCCGGTTCCTATAAGGACACACGAGTCAGCTCCGGTGTGTGTGTCCTCAGGTGTGTGTGTCCTCAGGTGTGTGTGTCCTCAGGTGTGTGTGTCCTCAGGTGTGTGTGTCCTCAGGTGTGTGTCGTCAGGTTTTCATTGCTATTTTCAGTCAGACTGATTCAGTTGAGTTTGAATATATATATATGTGTGTGTGTGTGTGTGTGTGTGTGTGTGTGTGTGTATATATGAAACCTTAGGTTGTCTTTTTAGGAGCACACACTCACAGGAAGCTGGCACGCTCTGCTGCTTGTATTAAAACTCGTCTGATTTTACTTCAGCCTGTTGTAATTAAACAAAGCAGTTAGTTAACGCCCAGACACGCCAAACCCACATCAAAGAACCGGCGGCGAAGGCCGACCAATGACGTAATATTTACGGCGTGCCAGTGAACAACAACAGGAACAATTACAGACTCTTTCTGCTCACGGCGCTCTTCCACGAAAGCTCAACAGAGCTCGCCGCTCGGAGACAGCAGGAGCCACGAAGGAGGTTATCAGCTGTCTCGCTGAATATAGTGAATAAAGGAAACTATATTCACGCTCTGATTTTCTGTATTGCTGTTAAAAAAAAAAGCGATACGTAAAGTGCGCGCTGCTGGAACTGCACGGCTTCGTTTGGTGCGTTTCTGTAACGTCACGGCTCAACAATGTGAAAAACGTGTTAACGTTTTCCTTCAGCTGAGAATCGGTGCAGCTCATATACTGACACTGATTATAGAAATAGGAAAAAAAGAAAAAACAATGTCTAGAAAACTAGATTTAAAATTTTTGCAATTCAATATTTATTTTAAAGCACTTTTTGGGTAATTTCTTTGTTCTTTTTTACTTTTTTGTAGCTACCTTTCAGGTAGTTTCCTTGTGCTTTTTCCTATTTTTTTATTTTTCTAAGATTATTTTTTGGCTGGATGTTTGCCTTTACGAGGTCAGCTGTATCTTTTTATTTTCCATCTTTCTTTTTCTCTTAGTTATTTCTCTTTCCTTTCCCTACTCCACTATCATGACGGCAACATTTTGGGAGAAATTATCATCATAATTAACCATTTGAAGTAGGACAGCAAATTGGTTTTATTTTTGCAAAAACACGCTCACTGACGGCCCGACAGTAACCAGCTGTCACCCTGGTGTGTCAGGGCCCTCAGATCAACGTCTTCATCAGCTGTGTTTTATTCTCAAACATTTTTACTGTTTTCTGCACCAAAACTTTGGTTCAGGGATGCAAATTGTAAGCACTTTCCTCAATCGATTAATCGATAAGAGTAATGATTGATTAAGTGTTATTTGAAAACAAAGAAAAACTTTGTGTATTTCAAATAATGCCAAATTAGTTTCATCCTCAGTCAAAGCTCACAGCAACATATTGCATATATATTGACAGCAGTTTGAAATATATCGATTAATCGATCACGTTTGATTAAATTCTAAACGACCAGTTAATCGATCGTGGATTAATTGTTATCATCCCTGGTTCGGGCTCGATATATTCGGTTAAATGTTGCAGAGAAACTGCTGCATGCTGTCTGCTGTCAACAGGACAAACTGCCCAGCAGCATATACAGTCATTCAACTGAGCTCCAGCGTTACCACGAAACTGCAGTATCGTAATAATGTTATTCTGCAGAATGAGTACTTTTCAGTATACTTTGATGATGATACTTTTTGACCTTCAGATGCATTAATAATAGGCTGAAGCTCAGAGGTTTTTCTGAATATTAAAATGGAAATGTGGAGTATCCCTCAGTTGCTCGAGCTTAAAACGATCAGCAGCCAAATGTGGTCAAATATAAATGTAAATACAGTAGTAATAATAATAATAATGCAAAAATTAAAACCTAAAAATCTCTCTCTATATATATATATATATATATTTATTTTTTTATTTTTAAAAAATTATAAAGAATGTAGATACAAGAGCTCTGGAAATAAGTTTCAGACAGGCCGGAGGTGGAAAACAAATCAAATAAATATCCTTCTCTCTCTGACATACACACCTACACTTTACACACACTGATTTATGACCTCATTATTTAGGATGAAAGTAGTATTAATTACGTTTATGTAGTTTTTTTCCTTCCTACACAATTATGTATGTATAATCACGTTAATGTGGTATATGTGCACTAGAGTTCAATCAAAATACATTTTTATATCCTCATTTCCCCTAAACACTCAGCACGCCGATCCCTTTATCACGTACAGACGTACGCACACACATCCACACACGCACTCACACACACACTCGCACGCACACACACACACACACACACGCACTCTCACGCACACACGCACGCACACACACGCACGCACACGCGCGCACACACACGCGCGCGCGCGCACACACACGCACACACAAAAGTAAAATCAGTAAAAGCAAAAAGTAGCACAGAAAGTATAAAACAAGGTTATCTATATAAAATCTATAATGTGCAATGAAAATAAGAATTAGGAAATGGAGGTAATTAAAAGCAAGAGCAAGACGGGAGGAGGCGAGGGGAGGAGGTGAAGGGAGGAGGTGAGGGGAGGAGGCGAGGGGGCGAGGGGAGGAGGTGAAGGGAGGAGGCGAGGGGAGGAGGCGAGGGGAGGAGGTGAAGGGAGGAGGCGAGGGGAGGAGGTGAAGGGCGTGGTTGTATCTGAAACTCTGAGCTGCTCCTGTAACTGCGATCACCACAGCCGGAGCGCCTCCCCCTCGGCTGCTGGTTGCTCTCGTCTCCTCCTGCTCCTCCTCCTCCTCCTGCTCCTCCTCCTCCTGCTCCTCCTCCTCCTGCTGCTCTGAAACTAAAACACGTTTTCTCTCTCCGTCACAGAAACAGACGAGCTTTCTTTCTCTCTTTCTGCAGCCATTTTGAGGCGTTCCCCTGCAGCAGCCGTGTGTGTGTGTGTGTGTGTGTGTGTGTGTCTGTGTGTGTCTGTGTGTGTGTGTGTGTGTCAAATCCCCAAAAATGCCAGAAATGTGACTGAGTGTCTGTGCGGGTCGCTCCTCTCAGTTCTTGCGTGCAGTTTGTTGGTGCTGCAGTGAAGTTACCTCCCGTAACTTCACTGCAGCGTCAGATTTCACTTAAAAGAATAAAAATAAAAACGAGAAGCCAAAGCAAGTCAGGGAGTAGTCAAGAAAAAAAAACAGGATGCATTTAGAGATTTTTTTAAAGTGAGAACAAGTAAATAAATAGAGAAAATATGAAGAAAATACAATAATAGAAAATAAAAAGAAACAAGAGCAGGTAATTAATAGTTAAAATTATGAAAAAAAATACATTCATAAAACATAAAAACTCGAAGCAGAAACCAATTTTAAAAAATACTTAAAAGTTATTGTTTGTTATTGTTGTTATGTATATTATTTATATACATAAATAGCGGATAAAAACAAGAGGAAAAAACAAGTAAATTGGGGGAAAAAAAGAAAAAAGTAAAAAGATGCAAAATCAAGTATCTAAAAATTTACAAATTGGGAGAAAATGCATTAAAAATAAAAGAAGAAGCCAAAACATGTAAATAAATAGTTAAAAAAACAGAAAGCTGCATTTAGATATTTTTTTAAAAAGCAAGAACAAGTAAATAAATAGCTAAAAATATGACAATATGTTTAAAGAAAATAAAAAGAAACAAGAGTTTGTAAATAAATGGTTAAAAGGAGGAAAACATATAGAAACTAAAAGTGGAAACAAGAGGCCTGAACAGGTGAATAAATTGGCAAATTTTGAAAAACATCATTAAAGAAAATAAAAAAGAAGCAAAATACAAAATCTAGGAAAAATGCATTAAAAATAAAAACAAGAAACCAAAAAAAGTTGATAAATAAAATAAAATTTAAAAAAACAGGAAGAGATGCATTCAGAGAAAAAAAACAAAACAAGTGAGAACAAGTAAATAAATAGTTCAGAATTTGACAAAAATACATGTAAAGAAAATAAAAGAAACAGATCAAGTGAATAAATCATTAAAACTGAGAAAGAAAATGTCGATAAAATCTTAAAACAGGGAAGCTGTTCCACACAGACGCCGTGTTTCCATGGTGATTTGGACAAAAGAGGCAATTTTAGACAACGAGGAGGTCAAGCTGGACAGGAGCTGCCCTGAGGCCTGGTTGAGGGCCTGGTTGAGGGCCTGGTCGAGGACCTGGTCGAGGACCTGGTTCGGGTCTCTGGGTCCGGCTGAAGAGTCTTTTCTCTGTTTTTAATGAAAAACGATGGTGTGTTTTCCGTGTGTTTCAGGTATCCGTTACAGCATGGACGTGTCTGTGGACGAGGTCAAAGCTCTCGCCTCGTTGATGACGTACAAGTGCGCTGTCGTCGGTGAGCACACACACACACACACACACACACACACACACACACACACACACACACACACACATACACACACATACACACACACACCTTAAAAGCAAGTGTTAACCCTTTAAACTGTGGACTGCAGAAGTGTCCTCACAGCACAAGTTTAAATCTGACTCCTCACAGAGACAGCAACACGAGCCCACGTGATCTGTCTAACACACACACACACACACACACACACACACACACACACACACGCTGTATTAAAGTCAGAAGCAGGTTTGTTTCTGAGTCACACATCATGAATTTGCCTCTTGGTGAAAAACGCTGAACATCGAGAAAATAAAAGTCCTGCAGAACTCAGGAATCCAAACATCAAATCAATGAAGCTCTGTAACATCTGTGTGTACCGTGTTTTTAAAATGAAGCGGGTGGAGTGTGTGTGTGTGTGTGTGTGTGTGTGTGTGTGTGTGGTTTCTGCTGTTTGATTTTAATTGTGATGTGTTGCAGATGTGCCGTTTGGTGGAGCCAAAGCTGGAGTGAAGATCAACCCGAGAAAATACTCTGTAAGCTGAAACTCTGTCAGTTTTGCATCAGTGTGTTTCTTTAACCCTTTAAAACCTGAGCAAAAAAATTACAATAAAATACCTGAAAATTAAAAAAAGACTAGAAAAGAGAAAACTAGAACATGACCAGATAAAGAGCTAACATCTGTTCATTTGTGCCTGTAATAATATTGATTTTCAGAGTTGTGACGTAGACGCCTGGACGTTTTCCTCCAGTTTTCTGATGATATCTAAAAATAACCTCCGGCTCATTTTAGGTCATTTCTTTGTCGTTTATTAATGATTTTTTCTTTTTTTGCAGTTTACAGGTTTAGCAGTTTAAGTTGCTTATTATGTTTTTTTCTTGTTGTCAAATGAAGTGAAAACCAGTTTTCTCAGGTTTCATCACACCGATGACGGTCCAGGTTTTAAAGGGTTAACTGCTGCTGATGACTGTGTTGTCTCAACCTGACAGGAAGTGCTGAGCCATCAGCTGGCAGAGACTGTCTCCGTCTCTCCGTCTCTGTGTCTGTCTCTGTCTCTGTCTCTGTCTCTGTCTCTGTCTCTGTCTCTGTCTCTGTCTCTCTCTGTCTCCGTCTCTGTCTCTGTCTCTGTCTCTGTCTCTGTCTCTCTCTGTGTGTCTGTCTCTGTCTCTCTCTGTCTCCGTCTCTGTGTCTGTCTCTGTCTCTCTCTGTCTCTCTCTGTCTGTGTCTGTCTCTGTCTCTCTCTGTCTCCGTCTCTGTGTCTGTCTCTGTCTCTCTCTGTCTCTGTGTCTGTCTCTCTCTGTCTCTCTCTGTCTCTGTGTCTGTCTCTGTCTCTGTCTCTCTCTGTCTCTGTCTGTGTGTCTGTCTCTGTCTCTCTCTGTCTCCGTCTCTGTGTCTGTCTCTGTCTCTCTCTGTCTCTGTCTCTCTCTGTCTGTGTGTCTGTCTCTGTCTCTCTCTGTCTCCGTCTCTGTGTCTGTCTCTGTCTCTCTCTGTCTCTGTGTCTGTCTCTCTCTGTCTCTCTCTGTCTCTGTCTCTGTGTCTGTCTCTGTGTCTGTGTCTGTCTCTGTCTCTCTCTGTCTCCGTCTCTGTGTCTGTCTCTGTCTCTCTCTGTCTCTGTCTCTCTCTGTCTGTGTGTCTGTCTCTGTCTCTCTCTGTCTCCGTCTCTGTGTCTGTCTCTGTCTCTCTCTGTCTCTGTGTCTGTCTCTGTCTCTGTCTCTGTCTCTGTCTCTATCTCTGTGTCTGTCTCTGTCTCTCTCTGTCTCTGTCTCTGTCTCTCTCTGTCTCTCTCTGTCTCTGTCTCTGTGTCTGTCTCTGTGTCTGTCTCTGTCTTTCTCTGTCTCTGTCTCTGTGTCTGTCTCTCTCTGTCTCTGTCTCTCTCTGTCTCTGTCTCTGTGTCTGTCTCTCTCTGTCTCTCTCTGTCTCTGTCTCTGTCTCTGTGTCTGTCTCTGTCTGTCTCTGTCTCTCTCTGTCTCTGTCTCTGTGTCTGTGTCTGTCTCTGTCTCTCTCTGTCTCTCTCTGTCTCTGTCTCTGTCTCTCTCTGTCTCTGTCTCTCTCTGTCTCTGTCTCTGTGTCTGTCTCTGTCTTAGAGAGTTAGAAATGACCTGAAAAAAGACGTAAAAATTAAAACTATTTTGTAAAATAAATAAGATATTAAATGATAAATGCAGTTAACTGGACGTTTCCTCCATCTACTAATCTTTCTGCTTCTTTGGAACTGATGTTAGAAAATAATTCAGTGAAAGATAATCATATTAATATAATATTTTTTAAAGCTTGATATTAATATTAAAGCGTTTAATGTTACAGCGGGTCCAAAGGGTTAATACGGAGAAATGTAAGAGTTTTGTTTGGATGAATTTTGTGTTTTTTGTGTTTTCAGGACAACGAGCTGGAGAAAATCACCCGCAGGTTCACCATCGAGCTCGCCAAGAAAGGCTTCATCGGTGAGTGAACGACCTCCAAAACCCGATTTACTTCATTCAGAAAAACACCTGGAATAAGAGAGCGCCCCGCTGCACGACAACGCACACGTGAAAATGTTATTTATTTATTGATTTATTTTAAGGCTAGGGAAAAACATCTAGGAAAAAAGAAAAGAGCCAGAGGAAACTTATATTTAAAATCATCATCATTACATATTTAACATTATGTTGCAGAAATATTACTATTTTTCAGTGGTTTTTTTGGGTCATTTACTTGTTTTTCATTTTAGATCCATTTTCCCCTTTTTTAAAGCTTCTCAAAAAAGATTTTAAATAAAAGCTGGCAAAAATATTTTAGCAAACTATTTTTCTAATTATCATTATTCTATATTTACAGTTATTTTTTTGTTCAGGTCATTTTCCTTTTTTGTGTTGATTTATTTATTCATTTATTTATTTTTTTTAACCTAACTGTGTTTTCTGTTTTGTTAATTGTCTGTCTGTTTATCTATCTATTATTGAACATTTACAGAATAGTGAATATAATAATAATAATAATAATAATAATAATAATAATACTAAAAAAGGAGATAAAACATTTAAAATAAATTTTAAAAATATATATTTTTAAAAATTATTTATAATTTTTGGTTTCTAGCAACTTTTGGATGATTGAACCCGGTCTCTCAGGAATATTCTTGTCGTAATGACAAAGAGAACAGGAGGGTTAAATGTCAATACTGTGATTTGATGTAGAGACAGTTTCTGCAGACGCAGCGGAGACATTTTGCTCCGTCTCTCAGTCAGACGTTTTTTGACGTGCAGCAAACTCTCAGACGCTCGGCTCGCGTGCACGTAATCATGTGGTTCTTGTTGGTGTCTGTGTGGTTCTGCAGGACCGGGGATCGATGTCCCTGCTCCCGACATGAGCACCGGCGAGAGGGAGATGTCCTGGATCGCCGACACCTTCGCCACCACCATGGGACACTACGTGAGTCTCTGCTCTCGCTGCCGATCGGAGAAAATTCACATCCCTGATGATTCATTATTGAAAGTGGCTGAGAAGACACGAATGAGGCTAAATATTTGTGTCCAGGCGAAGACGAACGAATGCCCCAAATGTCCGTTTGACTTAATTTTACCTGTGAGGACATTCAGACACGTTCACGCGGGGTTAATGTTGTTTTTCTTCAGACCTGTTTGTGGAGCGTTTGCTTTAGTAAATAATCCAGTGTGCACACACGCCCTGAAAATCTCTGCAGCCTGAAGCAAACCCCAGACGTTTGCTCCGAGCCCAGAGTGGTTGCCGTGGTGACGCAGGAAGTGCGTTTCTGTCGAGCTGTTTCTGTTTTCCTCCCCTGCCCTTTCACTTCCTGTTTGGTTTCCAGCGTCTGTGTCGAGGACTCGGTGGTCAGATCGCAGACAGGAAATGTTACACGGATGCGTTCGCCGTCATGTAAAAACGGATTTATCACAGATACGGAAGGCGGTCCCCTCGGAGAAACCCTTTCATGCATTTCCTGCAATTTATGAATAAAAATCTGAGAGTTTGCGTCAGCAGGAGGCTGAGAGCGAGCAGCGAGCCCCGGCTGCACTTTGGTCTCTGAATGCAGAGCGCTGATGTGTTCTTCGTGTTACTTCTGGCTGTTTTTAGCTCAGTTCAGCTGCTGTGCTGCAGATTTGTTCTCCAGTGTGATCGAACCGAACCGTTGTACATGGTTCATAAGGTGCCCGAGGACATAAAACAGCATCAACCATAGAGAGCCGGCGGAGGATCCCCCACACCCCCACAGAGGGCCTGGCTAAGACACTAATGTCCTCAAATCCTAGAAATGTCCTCAAATCCTGCAAATGCTTTAAATGTCTTTAAATCCTACCAACATCCTAAAATCCTAGAAATGTTTTAAAAATCCTAGGAACGTCCAAAATCCAAGAAATGTCCTCATATCCCAAAAATGTCCTGAAATCCTTCAGACATCCGAAAATCTTAAAAATGTCATTAAATCCTAGAAGTGTTTTAAAAATCCTACAAACGTCCTGAAGTCCTTGAAACATCCAAGAAAACTGTCCTGAAATGCTTCAGATATTCTAAAAATCCTGCAAATGTCCTGAAGTCCTAGAAACCTGTTTGGGGCTCCTGTGATTGGCCCCTGGCCTCCTGTTGTTATGTAAAGTGGCCCCCAGGCACAGCAGGTTGAGGGTTCCTGCTGCATAGAAAGTGTTTTTTTGTTTTTGCTTCACACTGAAATCACAGCTGTTGTTGTTGTTGTTGTCGTTGTTGTTGGCTGTCGGCAGTCAGACCCCCCCATCCTCATGTCTCGGGGACCCGTGTCGAAGGTAAAGCTCCTCTTTGAATCTGCTGGTCTGGAGGTTTGGGCTCTGACTCCCTGGGTTTGTCTGCGGGGAACTCCAGTTAGTGCGGCTTACCTCGGTCTCTGCTGGTACCTGGGACGTAGGACGGGGTGTGTCTTCAACATAGACTGGACATAAAGATGGACGGTTAAAATATGAGGTCAAAATATCCGGGATACGGAGGCTGACGTCTTGCGATGGTGACGTCATTTAGAGCCAGATTTTGCACAACAGCGATATCCACGGTGGGGGAGTTTCCGCCAAAACACCCGTCTGACCAATCACGAGGAGCTCCGATGAAAACGAGCGCACCGAGTGGCTGTCAGAGCTGTCAATCACGGCGGAAAATCGCCGTTCTGTAGAATTTAATAACACATTAAAACGGATTTTATCATAAAAACGAACATTTGAACAATCGTCAGCGTGATGAGAACGACCTTCAGTGACAGAAACAATATTTGGGAAATTTGGTGTTGAGTTTTTAGTTTGAGCCATTAACGAACATGGAGGGGCGGGCTTTATGACCTATACTGCAGTCAGACACCAGGGGGCGACACACACTGAAACACTGCGCTGTGGGGGAGCTGTCCTGTTGTCCATCTTTATATACAGTCTGTGGTCTTTACCTGCGTCCTGATTCAGGCTCCGCCTCCCCAGAAAGGTGTGTTCAGATGCTCTGCAGAGATTATTTTTCATCGCCAGATTTCTTTTTTTATATTTTTTTCAAACATCTACGTGTTTTAATGACTAATTTAAGTGCTTTAAATAATCCAGTATCAACATTCTTATTTTCCAAAATGTAATTTATTCATCAGCCAATATCTGCGTATTTCAGTGTCTAATTTCAGTGTTTTTAATAATCCAGTATCAACACTCTTATGGTCCAAAATTTAAATTTTTTAATGTCCAATATCTATGTGCTTTAGTGTCTGATTTCAGTATTTTTAATAATCCACTATCAACACTCTTGTCGTACGATATTAAAATTTTTATTAGCAAATATCTACGTTTTTCAGTGTTTAATGTCAGTGTTTTTAATAATCCAATATCAACATTTTTATTGTCCAAAACATGTTTTCAGTCAGTATCTGCTTTTTAATCATTTTTCTCAAGTATTCATGTTTTTTTTTTCCAATATATACATTTTTTTCTATTGTTCAGAGATTACGCTTTAATTCGTCTAACGTCTGTTTTTTATTGCCAAATAACAGCATTTTTATCATCTACTATTAGCAATTCAAAATGTGCGCTTGTTATCGTCTAATATCAGTGTTTTTTACTGTCCAATACCTACATTTTTTAATTTGTCCAATATCTCCACGTTTATGGCACATCATCTGTATGTCTGTTTATCAGCCGTAACAGTGTTTATATTGTCCAGCATCCTCTGGTGCCTGATTTTAACCTTTTTTATCGTCCAGTGTTGCTGTTTCTAAGCGTTTGGGTTGAATCTGGTGGTCGTATCTGCATTTTTATCTGCGTCCATCAGTTCATTTATTTTTTGACAGTGACATCATCTGTTGAACGTGACGTCGACTTGTTTTCTTGAGCGTCACAGATTTATCTTGTTTGCAGATTTCTTTGTTTGCTTTTGGTTCTCGAGGACAAACTCGCTGCATTTTCTCTGGACAAAAATAAAAAGGGAAATAAGTGTTTTTTACAGTGAACGTTGCAGAGCGATCGACCTGAGCGAGGACTGACCACACAGTTCACCAACTGAAAATGTCAATTTAGTGTTAAAAATGGGGGCAATTAACAAACGTTTCCATCACCAAAAAGTGAAAATGATTAAAAATATTTTCTGGATTAATCAGGTGATGTTTGATTCATAAAACATCCATCTAGAGGTCGACCGACACTGTTTTTTCAGCGCCGATATCGATAATTACCACTGAGTGAGACCAGTAACTGACATGCATTTACAAAAACAATGAAAATATTTCTGTCAAAATTTAGAATTTAGAAAATAACAAACTAAAACACATATTTTTTTAATCGTACTTCATTTTTGAATCGGTTGATTAATGGGGAATTAATTACTATTATCTTTTAATTACTGTTGTTAAAGTAGTTGTATTTTTGTGTTATTGTTAATATTATTTATTTGTTTACTTATTGTATTGATCCCATTCTTATCATTATTACTGGCTCAGGCATCAGCTGATGGGGATCCTTATAATAAACAATAAACACACTAAACTTTGTTTAAATGCCTTAAATCAATGTTTCACCATCAAATACAGCAAGTTCCCTGCAACTTTTCAGTGAAAATTTAAATAAAAGTTAATGAATAAAAACTCTCCTTTTACAAAGTAAAAGTTTCTTTTTTTTTTTTTTTACACTTTTTCATTAATTAATTTTTTCTTCAATTATTAAGATAAAATGCAGATACAAAAAATCAGCAAAATGCAAACTATCAGCCCCGATAATCGGCTGATAATCTGTCGACCCCGAACTAAAATAAAGATATTTGTGCTGATATCGTTCAAAAAAAGGAAAAAAAAATCATTTCTGAGGAGCTGAAACATTAAATATTCCTAGTGTTGTGTTTTTGAAGGGGGTGGAGCCTGAAACAGAACCAGCTGTTTTCTTTTTTTATGGCGTTCAGGCGACTCGCTGTGTTTCTGACACACTTTAAATATTTGAGGAATGATGGATGAATCCTCCTGATGTTTTATTCACGTCTGCGTCTCTTTCCGTCTGTTTCCTCTTCAGGACATCAACGCTCACGCCTGCGTCACCGGGAAGCCCATCAGCCAGGGGGGAATCCACGGCCGCATCTCCGCCACCGGCCGAGGAGTTTTCCACGGCATCGAGAACTTCATCAACGAGGCGGCGTACATGAGCCAGCTGGGGATGTGTCCCGGCTTCCAGGACAAGACCTTCGTCATCCAGGTACGCTCCCCCGTCCTCACATCCGCAGGACGAAAACATCTTTAATGGAATAAAAATCATTTTTGTGTTTGTGCCTCGGCTGGAAATAACGGCTGTAAACGGTCAGTTCGGTTTAGTTTGGATTCACAGTGAGTTACCGTGAATGAAAACTGTTTCCTGTCAGTGCTTTTTATTTCACAATAATTTGGGGTTTTTTTGTCGTCCAGCATCAGTTTTGTTTTGTAACTACTCCTTTTTTTTAAAAATATCTTTTTATGGTTCAGTGCCAGGGTTTTTCATGGTCCGATATCTGCATTTTTATCATCTAATTTCAATGTTTTTCGTCGTCAGTTATCCACATTTTTATTGTTTATTATCATTTTTTATTGTCAAATATCTGTATTTTTAATCATCGAATATCTATATTTTTACCGTCCAATATTTTTCATCGTCAGTTATCTACATTTTATATTGTTTATTATTAATGTTTTTGTCATCAGATATCAATTTTTCATTGTTTGGTATTATTTTTCATCGTCATCAAATATCTACATTTTTTATCATTTAATATCAGTGTTTTTTTATCGTAACACATCTACGTTTTTTTATTATGAGTATATGAGTGCTTTTTATTGTTAAATATCTACTTTTTTATCATCCAATATCATTTTTTAAAATTTTCCAGTATCAGTACTTTTACCATTATCTGCGTTTTTATTTGTAGGTGGTTTAATGCAGTAAACCTGCAGCTTTAGGGAATTTTTTTTAAATAAACGTCTTCAGCAGGAAGCGCCGGCTTTGAGCTGCAGAGCGATTTCTTCTGAATAAAAACTGTTCTGTCTCTTCGTCACTCTTTCCGTCCTCGAGTCCTCATGTGATCCCTGAAAATCTACGTGATGAGTCATCTGCGACTCATTCGAAGCCACAAGTTTTCCCCTCCCGGTTAAATTACAGTCAGAGCAGCCCACATCACACAGACCGCGGGGTTTCTGTTGTGACACAGCCGGCAGGCATTTTGGTTTTCACCCTCTGAGAGGCGGATTCACCGAGCCAGATTCAAACTGTGAATCCCTCCGATTAGCAGCATCACAAACACACAAAAGTGTCTTCTGAGGTTTGTTTGTCTGCTAACTGCAACAGACTGTTGGCGGTTTTTCCAGCTGAGCTCGCTCCTCGAACTTTCCTCCCGGACTCCTCTTTCCCTCGTTCCTCGTGGGTTCTGTTTCAGGTCTTGTCGGGTGACGTTTGTGACCGTTTGTGTCCAATCCAGCTCCACTTTCTCCTTAGTATTTGTAAAACAGTGGCGTCCTGGTTTGTCCTCGTCCACAGGTCTAAGGTGCTTACTTTGTCCCTCCTCCAGATGTTCAGCCGTCTCCTTCTTCGTGAACGTTTGCAGCCTGTCGGTTGTGTGTTTTGTGGTCCTCCAAGTCTCCGATCCGTGTAGCAACACCCGCTTCACGTCGGAGTTAAAAATGCTCATCTTGTTGAGATTTGTTTTGAGCCCCAGATCTTACCGATCCTGCTCTTCATGTCGGCGTCTGTCCCTCCGGTGGTGTCCACAACACTGCTTCCAGCTGCTCTCAGAGCCTTGAAGATCTTCACGACCTGTGTCTTTGCGGTACTGGGCGTCAGACCAGTTTTTGACGTAGTTGGTGACCGTCTGTCCGTCTTCTGCTGCATTTGTATCTGTCATCCGCAAAGTCACGGTCATCCAGCTGCTCCCGCGTCGTCCGCTGGATCCCGTCCCTCTTCCCCTCGGTTGACTGATGTGAAAAAAAGACTTTTTTCCGTATCGCCCGGCCTTGTGCGCAGTGTTGCTATGTGATCCGTGCATGATCGATCTTTCTGAAATCCCGTTTGCCGGTCCCGGAGCTGTCACGTACGGCTCCGTGGAGACGGTTGAGAATGACCCGGTTGAGGAGACTCTTTGGTCGCAGCATCGGCCCCAAGAAAAGAAAGCAAATTTTTCGTAGTTTACCCCAAAATCCACTTTGACCCCGAAAGCATTTTTACCAATAGACAGATGTTTTTCGGGGCAGGGGGCCACGGCAACTTTGAGGGGAAAAAATGGGGAATATTGGGGAAAAAATCAACTAAAAACATTATTTGTGACGATTTTTTAATGTATGAATTTTTAGATGTTATTAATGACAGTATATCAAAATCTGTGTCCTTTGATGCCAGTCTTTGAATTTTTTAAAAAAAATAACAATCGAAAGACTAACAAAAGAGTAAAGCATGTTTACTGTTCATGTTACTGTTGAATATTGTTAAGGCAGAAATGAATGTTAATAACAGAAGAAAGACACACTGAAATACGATGAATGAAAAACAAAAGAGAAAAAACGTTTAAAAATTATTACTGTTCATATGAAACGACAGAATGTTTATCACAGAGGAAACTGAATAAAAAAGAGAAAAAATATGTTTAATGTCAAATAAAATGACAGAGGAAAGACTGATTATAATTATTAATAAAATAAGGAAATTATATTAATAAGCTGCCATTATAATGTACATGTAATTAAAAATAAAACAAATGCAGCAGGGGTCCTTTTTAGTTTCTAAAACTACTGACACCTTCAGACAAGCTCAACTATGACTCTTCATTTTCAGAATTATTGATCTGTGATCACTTTCTATTTTTAAAACTTTCCTCAAGCTGAGAGAATTTATTTAAAAAAATATGACATCTCTACTTATTTTCTACCCCATTTTTTAATTTTATTTTATTTTATTTTATTTTTTGTTTTTATTTATTGAATCCTCATTTCTTTTTTCCCGCCTATTTATTTGTTCATTCAATTGTTTTCTTTATCCTTTTATTTCTTTGTGCATTTATTTTCGTTGCTCTGCAGGGTTTTGGTAACGTCGGTCTCCACTCGATGCGTTACCTTCATCGTTTTGGGGCAAAGTGCGTCGGAATCGGAGAAATGGACGGAAACATCTGGAACCCCAACGGCATCGACCCCAAAGAGCTGGAGGACTACAAACTGGTCAGTGCTGGTCACAAACTATTATTCATAATTTTCATAATTCTATATTTAAAATCACGTGACAGAATAATAATTATTACTTTTTTGGCACTCTGTCAATTCACTTCATTTTTTCTTTTTATTTTTGCGGGGGTAGTTTTCAGTTTATGTACTTGGCAAAAAATGTAGAAAAATATATTTAAAAACTTAAAATTACATTGAAAAAGTATTTGTAAAAGCTAGGGATGAACGTTAATAAAACCATACTAATAACTACCATAATTATGCATTTAACAAATAAGTATTAGATCATGAGTATTAGCTCTAACTTTTTTCTTTTAATGACAAAAATAAAAATAAAAAATTTTGTCATAAAAAAAAAATTATATTTTCTATCTTACATGTTTAGCAAACAAAAACAATGTGAGAGTGTAAGGAAAAATGTGGAAAACATGTAAATTAATGTACAAATATTAGAAAAGTCCTGCAGGAGATTTTTTTTTTTAAATAAACTTTTTTTCTTTTTCTATTTTCTGCAGGAGAACGGGACCATCGTGGGCTTCCCGAACGCAACGCCGTACGAAGGAAACATCCTGGAGGCCGACTGTGACATCCTGATCCCCGCCGCCAGCGAGAAGCAGCTGACCAAGAGCAACGCACACAAGATCAAGGCCAAGGTAACACACACACACACACACGCACACGCACACACACACGGCCCGTAACTGATCGTCACTCGTGACCTGCTATCGTTTCAGATCATCGCCGAGGGCGCCAACGGTCCGACCACGCCCGAGGCCGACCGAATCTTCCTGGAGAGAAACATCCTGGTGATCCCGGTCAGTGACATCAAATGTCGACGTGACGTCTGACTGTAAACTTCACTCAGTGACCAGAGCGTTCAGTACGCTTTATTGTCTCCTCGCCTCTCTCCTCTCCTTGTTTCCTTTCCTCTCCTCTCTCCTCTCCTTGTTTCCTTTTTTCCTCTCCTCTCTCCTCTCCTTGTTTCCTTTTTTCCTCTCCTCTCTCCTCCCTTGTTTCCTTTTTTCCTCTCCTCTCTCCTCTCCTTGTTTCCTTTTACCTCTCCTCTCTCCTCTCCTTGTTTCCTTCCCTCTTTCCTGTCCTTCTGTCCTTTCCTTGTTTTCTTTTTTCCTTATTTCCTCTCCTCTCCTTGTTTGCTTCCTTCTGTCCTCTCCTTCTGTCCTCTTCTCGTCCTTTATTTTTTCCTCCTCTTGTTTCCTCTCATTCTTCCATTTCCTTGTATCCTCTCTTCTTGTGTCCTCTCTCCTGTGTCCTTATCTCCTATCTCTTCTGTCCTCGTCTCCTCATGTCCTCGTCTCCTCGTCCTCAGGACATGTACCTGAACGCCGGCGGTGTGACCGTCTCGTACTTCGAGTGGTTGAAGAATCTGAATCACGTCAGTTACGGACGACTGACCTTCAAATACGAGAGAGACTCAAACTACCACCTGCTCAGTGAGTCCTACATCCTTTAAACTACACGCTAAACTACCACCTGCTCAGTGAGTCCTACATCCTTTAAACTACACGCTAACTACACGCTAAACTACCACCTGCTCAGTGAGTCCTACATCCTTTAAACTACACGCTAACTACACGCTAAACTACCACCTGCTCAGTGAGTCCTACATCCTTTAAACTACACGCTAACTACACGCTAAACTACCACCTGCTCAGTGAGTCCTACATCCTTTAAACTACACGCTAACTACACGCTAAACTACCACCTGCTCAGTGAGTCCTACATCCTTAAAACTACACGCTAACTACACGCTAAACTACCACCTGCTCAGTGAGTCCTACATCCTTTAAACTACACGCTAACTACACGCTAAACTACCACCTGCTCAGTGAGTCCTACATCCTTTAAACTACACGCTAACTACACGCTAAACTACCACCTGCTCAGTGAGTCCTACATCCTTTAAACTACATGCTAACTGTCTCTGTCTCTGTGTGTCCCTCGGTCTGTCTCTGTGTCTCTGTGTCTCTGTCTGTCTCTGTGTCTCTGTCTGTCTCTGTGTCTCTGTGTCTCTGTCTGTCTCTGTGTCTCTGTCTGTCTCTGTGTCTCTGTGTCTCTGTCTGTCTCTGTGTCTCTGTGTCTCTGTGTCTCTGTCTGTCTCTGTGTCTCTGTGTCTCTGTCTGTCCTCAGTGTCGGTCCAGGAGAGTTTAGAGAGGAAGTTTGGGAAACATGGCGGTGCCATCCCCATCGTCCCCACCTCTGAGTTCCAGGCCAGAGTCGCTGTGAGTACACACACACACACACACACACACACACACACACACACACACACTACTGCGTCCTCTTCTTCTGTGGTGTTCTGAATGTGTGTTTTGGTTGCAGGGAGCGTCTGAGAAGGACATCGTTCACTCAGGTCTGGCCTTCACCATGGAGCGCTCCGCCAGGGTAACACACACACACACACACACACACACACACACACACACACACACACACACACACACACACACACACACACACACACACACACACACACACACACACACACACACACTAACACACACACACACACACACAGAGTCACACGCTCACACACACACAGAGAGAAACTGATGATGATGATTGATGAAGATTTACGGACATAAATCCGTTACATTAAAATAAAGAATTGAAATAAAGTTTTAATGATGATTAACGAAGATTTTACATCAGATGAGTTTTGGGGTTTGAGTCTCAGAGCTGCAGTTACTGAGTCTGTCCAGCTGGAGACAGCAGAGACCACCTGTCCTCACTGACACCTCCTGTCTCCTCATCTCCGTCTCTGTCTCCTCATCTCCGTCTCTGTCTCCTCATCTCCTTCTCTGTCTCCTCATCTCCTTCTCTGTCTCCTCATCTCCTTCTCTGTCTCCTCATCTCCTTCTCTCTTCCCCTTGTCTCCTTCCTTATCTCCTTGTCTCATTCCTTCTCTCCTTCTCGCCTCCCCTTGTCTTCTTGTCTCCTTCCTTGTCTCCTTTCCTCCTTCCTTCTCCCCTTCTCTCCTCCCTTGTCTCCTTCCTTATCTCCTTGTCTCATTCCTTCTCTCCTTCTCTCCTCCCCTTGTCTTCTTGTCTCCTCCCTTGTCTCCTTGTCTCACTCCTTGTCTCCTTCCTCCCTCTCGTGCAGCAAATCATGCGAACAGCCAATAAGTACAACCTTGGTTTGGACCTGCGGACGGCGGCGTATGTCAACGCCATCGAGAAGGTCTTCCAGGTTTACAACGAGGCCGGCCTCATCTTCACATAGACTCCGCCTCCAGACGCCTCTCACCTGTCCGTCTCCTTCCTGTCTCTTACCTGTCTGTCCATCTGTCCGTCTGTGCAACGTTTACAGTTCTTGCACAGCGGCCGTGAGTGTGTGTGTGTGTGTGTGTGTGTGTGTGTGTGTGTGTGTGTGTGTGTGTGTGTGTGTGTGTGGTTTTGTTCGTTCCGTCTTCATCGCGTCTGTTTACGCTCGTCTTTGTCTCCTTAAAAAAAAAAAAACAGCAGGAACTTCCTGTCTCACAGCTTTGCCGCCGTGCTGCTTCAAACGCGTATCAACCAAAAAATATCGAAAAATATATCAAAGTCTTAACGCAACAGCCTGGCATGTGGCCATAAGTATGTGGACGCCCTCAGTCACTGACTCCAGTTCACTTTCTGAATCGATCGATCGATCGGTTAATTAAAACGCTGTTTCACTACCAGGAGAAGTTATTACGCA
Source organism: Plectropomus leopardus (assembly GCF_026936395.1). Classification (NCBI taxonomy): domain Eukaryota; kingdom Metazoa; phylum Chordata; class Actinopteri; order Perciformes; family Serranidae; genus Plectropomus; species Plectropomus leopardus. Next base: position 832,675 of record NC_142188.1, on the reverse strand, counting down.
CAAAAAACGTATTCTGCTGCACAACTGTAGGACCGTTTCAGACCGTTTTTTAAAATCAAACTATTCACGCAAAACAAAGCAAACAAAAGTTTGTTTTAAAGCTTTAAAAGTCAAAAATAAGATTCAGACAATTTACAGAAAATTAATCTTAAGTCACTTCGGATGTTTCAGTCTTTTTATGGAGAAATGAGAAACAGAAAATCTGTTTTCAGCTTCTGACAGGTTTTTATTTTGGGTTTTTTTTTTAAATCTTTTGTGGCTGTAAACTGAAACTCACTTTGAAATTTGGGGAAATTTAAATTGTCAGCTTTTAAAAATGCTGCAACTTAATGATTCTTGTTTGGTCCAAAACAGGAAGAGAAACCGTTAACTTTGATTTAAAAAAACAACAAAGAAAGACAGAAAAACCCGAAATATTCACACTTGAGAAGCTTTAAGCAGAGAAACTGCCGAAAAAAGGAAAAACAGTTGGTTGAATATCAAAATACTTAAAGATACTTTATTAAATTCAGCCTTTTTGATCTGTGACGCTTTTTTCTTTTGTTTTGGTGAATAATTTTAAATTGTCTGAAACGTTTGAAAATTTCGAGTCATTGATTTATAATCAGAGAAAAGCAGCAAATCTTTTTTTTTTTCCAAAAACGTTATTTAAAAATCACTTTGACCAGAGGAGTGGCGGCTGTTCGCGCCGTCCGTATACTTTTGTCCACGTGCTGTTTGTGATCCTCGGATGTTTTTGCTTGTGTGAGCGGTTTCTTCGTGCCTCGGGACGTACAGCTTTAATATTTACTGTTAGATGTTTCATTATTAAAGGATCATTCTAACGTTTTCTGTTTTAATTCCTTTTTTTTGACTTCATTTCTGTAACAGTTAACATTTTCCTGCGTTCATAACTACATTGTAGAGTCATAATAATTTTATCTGTGAGGGAAAATCTTTGTGGAATAATTTTTTTCATAAATCTAAAACCTGCAGAATTAAAACGTGAATAATTAAAAAAACAAAAATATGTCAAACAAAATAAATGAATAAACGAACAAAAAATATTTTTAGATGAAACAAATTTTATTTTTCAAATGGTTAAAACACGAAAAAGTTGTGGAATGATCCTTTAACCGTTCGCTTTTAGCACATCTCGTTTACGTTACGTTGATTTTAAACCAAAATATTTTTCGTCGACGCTGACGCCGATCTATGCAGCTAAACGCAGCAACGTTTTTTTACACGTTACTTTTTTACCGTCAGCAGACTGAAGTTAAGAAAAGACAAAAACTCGCTGCAGGACGCCTGGACAGTCTGGACAGTCTGGACAGTTTGGACAGTTTGGACAGTCAGGACGTCTGGACAGTCAGGACGTTTGGACAGTTTGGACAGTCAGGACGTTTGGACAGTTTGGACAGTCAGGACGTTTGGACAGTCAGGACGTTTGGACAGTCTGGACAGTCAGGAGGTCTGGACAGTTTGGACAGTCAGGACGTTTGGACAGAAAAACTGCACAAAAACACCCAAAAAACTGAAGAGTTGACGTCTGCAGCGACAGCAGATGTTTGCGGCACTTTAGAGGTTAATTCGTGTCTAAGTGACTAAAATTGGCACGAGGAAAATATTCAGATTAACATAAATTTACAGCAAAAAAAAGAATATCTGTTAAAATAAAGAAGTAAATAATTTGAAAATTCCCAGGATACTCTCTGAGATAAAAATCTTAAATTTACTCGAAATAAAAACGACAGAAATAAAAATATTCTCTGTTTTCAGAGTCGCAACTTTACAAGAAAAGCTGAAGTGAGAGATTTCAGTGGTGCCTTAAACGAAAAAGCCCTCTGATAATCTCTGGGATTAAAGTCATAACTGCGGAAAAGATAAAAAAAAAACAACGATATTTTCTGCGATGTGATAAATTCACGAGAAAAACATTTTATTCCCTGAGATTTAAGTTTTAAATTTCTGAGAATAATTCTTTGATTTTTCTTTCTCAGATTTAAGTGGTAATTTCATGAGGAAAAAAAATATTCCCTGAGATTAAAGTTTTAAATTTACAAGAAAAAAAATTCATTTGATTTTATTACTCTCTTAAATTTAAGTGAGAAAATTATGAGAAAAAAAAGATTTCCTTCAGGATTTCAGTCATAAATCAATATTTAAAAACGTACGCAGCATTTTGAAGGATAATAGAGAGAATATTTGTTTCCATTCGTCACTTAAACACCAAAAATAGAAAACTGCGTCCGGGTTGTAAAATATTAAAGTTCCACTTTAATTTCCTCCTGCAGCGAAGATTTGTTTCCCTCTCTGGTGTGATGCTGAACTCACATCTCTCTATGCAAAGCCGCCGCGTCCCGGTCCTCCTCAGACGGGTCAGACGGGTCAGACTCGTCAGACGGGTCAGACTCGTCAGACGGGTCAGACGGGTCAGCTGCCGTCACAGCGCCCCCTCACTGCCACGCTTTGACCTGCAGCTCACGCTGTGTTCACCTGAAACCTTAAAGGGTTAATCTGCCTCTCAGGGTGGGGGTTACGGGATGTTCGGGGTTAACGTGCTGATTGTGGGAAAATGAGTTTATTTTCTGTCTCTGCTTCGGGATTTTCTGTGTGAGGGAGTTTTTACGCCTTTTTGTTAAAATGTTACAGCAGAATAAAAAGACACAACGTTCAAGTGCCTCTAATTTTTTGTTTTCATTTGTTTATCGTGATTGTTTTTATTTTGCAGTGTTTGGTTCTATTTTTTGGTTCAGTTTTCAGCAACTCCTCAAAACTAACCATACTTCACATGGATTAAATTATGTCAAAATTATATTACTGAGTTTAAATTACCACAGTGAAAATTATCTCGTAAATATGGCAAGAATAATTTTATTTATTGGTATTAAACAATCATAATTATGCCAAACAGGTTATTTCAGTTATTTCAGTTCTGTGTGTATCTATGATAATTAATATGTAATAAGCAGCTTCTCAACTTATTTTACTCAAATATTTTTAATATATAATAGAAGAATAGAAGAAATTAAATATATTTTTAAATATTAAAAAAATAAATAAAAAATAACTTGTTTATTTACTTATAATTTAATTTGGTGAAATCATTCAAAGCAATAATTAAAAAAAACAAAAACTCATGCGCTCTGAGGTGGGCGGGTCTCTCCTCTCGCGTCCACCAATCAGCGGGCTATATTTGCCACGTGGCGCCGGAATTCCCCTCGTGCTGCGGGGCTTTCCAGCTTGACTGACAGCTGCTGGTTACTGTGACAACACGGCCGAGCGGCTTCCGGTTGAGGGGGGATGACCTTCAAAATAAAAGCGTTTGTTGACCGTGTCTGTGCAGCTTTCAGTCGGAAAAGAGATTAAATTGTTTAAAATTAGACAACACAACAGGCAACTAAAATCTAAAGTTTGAGACTGACATAAAGGCTTGAATTGTTATTTTCTGAAGTAATATTTATATCAACTATTTCAATTAAGTCTTATTTCTTTTTTTTGTTTTCCTGCATTTTTCTTCATTTTAATTTTACATCAGCTGAAAATGTGACAAACATCGTTATGTAAGTGGAAGGTTAAATACAAATTTATTTTAAAACAAAAATTAATTCAAATTATAACCAGAATCAAAAAAATAGGTATGAATAATAAAAGTAACTAAATAATGATGTTTATATATAACCATTTCGAAACTAAACGCACCAAGACGGTTAAAACTTATTTTGCATAATAAAAGTAAACATTTCATTAAAATACACAAATAAAATACCAAACCGACATTTCATCGAGTTTTTTTTACAGTTATATTTATATTTTGCTTTTCAGAACAATTTGATTGTATTTTAATGGCTCACATTTTAAGCTGCTCGTTGTTACTTTAGGGTTTTTTTTAGTAATTTAAACTGCATATGTTTTATTTTATGTTTTATTTTATGTATTTATTTAGATGTACACATTCAGGGTTAAATATAACTTTGACTTTACAGCAGATTATATGTCTTAAGCGATGAATAATAAAATGTTATTTTATTTTGAAAAGCACACAGAGGAAGTCGTCTCAGGTGTGTTTCTGCTGTTTTTGGGAGTTCAGTGTTCTTCGGGGAAACACGGACAGACAGAGCAGCTGCTGACAGGTAAGACTCACCCCAATTTAACTCTTTATTTCTCCTCCTGTGAGCACAGACTGATCGATAAGTGATCGATAACGCGATCAGCCGCTGACACCGAGCTGTGACGCTCAGATCGATAACTGCTGAGCTTCTCCGCGTGAACGTCAAACCGAAATGTGACGGAAAAAAGACTGAAATTGATCCCAAAAAAGACCAAAGGAAAAACTGAATGTTTCTTTAAACCGTAAATTAAATTTTTATTTTTGTGCTTTAAAATGTGAAAATGAGTTTTTGTTTATTTTAAAGTGTCAACAGCTGATTTTTGGGACATTTTTAGATGCTTTTCTGCGTTAAATATGATTAAGACTAATCCGTGAATAAAATGTGTGTTTGAAGCAAAATAAAATAATTAAAAAATAATAATAATAATTAATAATTTAATTTCCTGCAGTTTAATGTGATTGTGCAACTTGAAGGAAAATCACTGCAGCGGCTCTGCTGCCACAACGTTTATTTACCTGGTTTAACTGCATTTTTATTCATTTAAAAAGATATTTTCCTGTTGTAGTCTACTTTTAAAAACTATTTTTATTATTTCGTTCTCACTCTGCATCACTTTTTGCAGAATGTGATTTGAAATCAGAACTAATTGTTGCTTTTTCTTTTATTATATTTGATTAATTTTCTTTTCTTTTTTTAACAGAGAAAATGTTTGTTTTATTTTTTATCTTCAGACAAACTAATTCAGGTTCAAGATGTAATCAGATTATCAGGATTTATTTTCAACAGTTTGATTCAAACCAAAACTCAAAAATGTTTAAACTAATAAATGAAACAAAATTATTTCAACGATCAGATTTCAAAAAGTCATACATTTAAAAGTTTTGGTAAACACCTCGTTTGAATCTTTCTTCGTTTAACTGTTTTCTTGCATTTTTCTCCATTTTGAAAGGTCAAATATTCAATAATTTAAAAGAAGACATAACGAAAACAAAATCAAATTAATAAATGAAAATGTAAAAGTATGAATAATTTAAGAAAATGCAAAACAAAACAGTTCATTTCTAGTTAAAAAAATATTGTTTGTTTTGATTAAATATTCAGTATTTTTGTGCAAAAATATTGTTAAAGTATCAAAAACACTCTCATTAAAGTGATTATTGTTTTATTATTATTATTGTTATTATTGGGTAACGTGGACGAAACAACAGCAATTATGTCCCAATAAAAGAAAATATGAAGTTGAAAATTATCTCAGAAATAAAGGAATATAAGTTGCTCTGTTAATTTAGTATATAAGTGGAAGATTAAATATACAATAATTAAAAAGAAAAATGAATTCAAAACAAAACCAAAATATGAATTATAAAAGGAAACAACAAAATAATAATGTTGATCTGTAACTATTTCAAAATAAATCTCACAGATAGTTGAAACTTATTTTGCAGAAACATTTTTATGTGTTTGGTCTCGACATTTGATATTATTTTTGTTTTTTAAAATTAACTTCATCAGTTGTCACAAATATTCCTTTAATATCAGCGCAAACTCCGTCTACAGATGAAGACCATGAGATGCAGCTGAAAGCTTTAAAAAAGCCACTAAGTGGAGCGTTAATTTTCACAATTTACCTGCAATTTTACAAAAACAAATTCTTAATTTCAGGGTTATTTTTAGTGAGTTTACCTGCAAACTTTTACTCTTTTCATGAATCATCATAAATTTGAAAACGGTAATTTTTTAATTTTACAATCTCTGGCTGTGATAAATGTGATAATTTTTCAAATATATTTAAATTTAAAAAATCAGCAAAATGTTTGAAGAAAAAAAAGGCCAAAAAATTTAAAGACAAGAAATTTGAACGAAAACAAAACACACCAAAAAATCATAAAGAAAAGAAAAATGCCAAAAATTTTGCAGGAAAATAATTTGCGAAATATTTTTTAAAAGAAAATGATCACCCACAAATTTTAATGAAAAGAAATCACCAAAATTTTTTAAGAATTTTATTTTTTTGTTTTTACAAATTGTAAAAGAAAAGTTGCTGGTTGCTGGAATTTTTGTCTCTTTTGACGGAGCTCGGCTAACAGTTTCCACCTGCTGCCAGTGTTTGTGCTAAGCTACGCTAACTTCAAAATAACAAACTGAGATCAATCTGAAAGAAAAAATGTGTAACTGCTCCTTTAACAGGAGCAGCAGTTTGTTGTTTGCTCAGTCTGGAAATCAAGGATTGTCCCCAAATAATCACAGAGGAGGAGGAGGAGGAGAGGAGGAGGAGGAGGAGAAGTGGAAGAGGAGGAGGAGGAGGAGGAGGAGAGGAGGAGGAGGAGGAGAGGAAGAGGAGGAGGAGGGAGGAGAGAGGAAGAGGAGGAGGAGGAGGAGGAGGAGAAGTGGAAGAGGAGGAGGAGGAGGAGGAGAGGAGGAGGAGGAGGAGAAGTGGAAGAGGAGGAGGAGGAGAAGTGGAATTTCCCGCTGATGTGTTTGGATGTGACTCCATCGCTCTGAGTTGTGATTAACTCCTGATATGATGTCTGCAGGAAAATAAAAAACGTGGACGAGGAGGAACAGATCAGCCTGCTCTTCGTGCTCCTGCAGGGAGCCGAGTCTTCATCATCATCATCATCATCATCATCGTCGTCATCATCATCAGGGTTTCTGCTGAGTCATGGCGGGAGCTCTCAGGTGCGTTTGCTTTGAATGATTTAAAGAAACAAACGTTTGATTTGTCCAAAATAACAAAAAACGTCCAGATGTTTTTGTTCAGACGGGGCTGAAAAGTTTTTAGGATTTACATCAAAACTGTTATTTCCAGAACTTTTTCTTCAGTGAGAGAATTTAAGGAGATTATTGTGATGGAAACATGTGATCCTGATCAGTTTCTCCAGTGTTTGTGTTTCCTGTTTCAACGTGACGTCGGCTCCGAAATCTGGTTCAAAAACAAGCAAACAAACAAAACCAACTGAAGACTGGAGCTCTTCATTGGGCGTCCGCATATTTTTGGCCATGTAGTGTGATGCGGAAAACAGTTTTGATGTTTTTTGTTTTTTGTGACGTCTCAGATTTTAAGTTTGCTCTCCAGTTTTTCTTGAAAACAAAAGTTGTTTGTTTACACTCGGAGTCTGTAAAACATCGATGTCAAACAGACATTTTTTAATTTGTTTCCTTCCTCTGAAAACATTTGCAAAATTGATTTTTATTAACCCCTTAGGGACTGTTTGTCTCATTTTAGTCTCTTTTCTTCTTCCTGTTGTGATAACTGTGTGTGTGTTGATGCATGTGTCCTAAATGTAGTCCAGATTGTGTATTTGAGTGTAATCAGTGAATTTGCAGCTCAGCTCCTACAATAAGTCTAAAATACACTGTGGAAACTAAATAGTTACATTCAGACTAACACAAAGTCGTCTGTAGAGTCTAAAGAAGTCACTTTCACCTCTGCTGATGTGTCTGTTTCAGACACTTTGGTGCTGTGAGGAGAAGCTGCGCTCTGTCTGTCTGTCTCACTGCGCTGCTGTCGGACCATCGGCTGTTTGATCCGCCGTGATGAAATGCTGTGGCTGTCAAACACTCAGCTGTTCGACAGTCAAAGTCCTTCACTGTATTTGGTTCTCTGCGGCGCTGTTCTTATTATCATTGGCTGTTCGTGTTGTCTGTCAAAGCACGGCTGGAACGCGTTCGATATTCTGTCGACTACGTCTCATATTTCAATCGAGGAAAAGTTAAATCACGATTGATGTCGTCGTTTTATCGCCCGGCCCTAACTGAGAATAATTCTTTTTTTTGCGTGTTTTTAATCTTAAAACATAGCGGCATCGTGACAGAAACGTGGCATTTAAGAATTAAAATTAAAAGTGTTTGATATTTATGATAAGAATTAATGTTGGCTTAAAAAAATGTAAGTCAGTTAAAGTAGAAAATAATATTAATAATATTTTTTAATAATTTTGTGCGCAGAGTGATACGAGTGGTTGTGATATTAAAGCAGGCCCTAAAGGGTTAATATGTTTTGTCTGTGTCTCAGGTGTTTTTGGAGACATTAAGATTAAAAAAAAAAAAGTCGTTTCAGGGAAACAGAAAAGTAAAAATCACCTCTGTGGATTCCTGCTGGGGGTCAGAGGTCACACAGAAAATATCCTGAACTCAAACTTCCCCCGGCGGGTTTTCTGTGCTCGACCTGCTGTGGGTTTATGCTAATGAGCAGCTGCGCTTTGATTGGCTGCTGTCCTCAGGGGAGATGAGATTTGAGTCAGTAGGCGGGTTTTTGTCTCACAGCCGAGGAGGACAGGAAGTCAAAGAGACAACCCAAAAAAAAGCGTCAGAGACGAGCAGAGAGGAAGCAGAGACGCGAAGCATCAGGTCTGTTTGTTTCTCTCAGATTTCAATTCTGCTGCTTTGTGTCCCTCTGCTGCTGTTTTGACCTTTTTGTCCTTTTTATTTGAACATTTTTTATTTTTAATCAGTTTGTCGTTTTTTTTTAGTAAAAGAGCTCGTTGGTGTATTTGTGTTTACACGCAGAGTTTCTGCAAAAAGAAAAGAGAGACGATGGACCGAGCAAATAATACGAGGAGGAAAATATTAGACATGATTAATGAAAAGAGGGATGATAACAATTCATCAGTGATGGATTAATCTGTGTTAACAGTTTAATCTTATATGTGAAATTAAACTCTTAAAATATTTGCAGTATGTTGTTGTGAGCTTTAAGGATGAAATGCATTTGGTATAGTTTGAAATAAGCAGAGTTTTCTGTCTTTTTTTGCCTACAATTGTGCAATTTGCAATCCTAATATATTATATATAATATTGCATGTACATAAAGATAAATAATAAAAAGACGGAGGAGTTGGCTTATATATTATATATTCGCCTTCTGAGGACTTGTGCTCCTCTTGATTCGTATGCAGACGACACCTTTGTGTCCATGTGAGCTCAGAGCCGGTTTAACAAAACTGAAATAAAAAAAACACAATAAAAATAAAAAGTCAGGCAGACTCTGTCCTCCGGTCAAACGTTCACATCCAGACGATTTAAAAAACATCCGGCCGTCACTTGAAGAATGAAGAGTTAAAGGACTTTTTGTCTCCGCAGGGTTTTAGAAAAACGTGTCCATGTGTTTGTGGTGCGTTTAAAGACTCTGTAAAGTCTATCAGGCGACACTGGAGGACACATTCATGGAATCTGTAGTTATTTGGAGAAAATATGTTTGGCATCATAAAGTTTGTTGACCATCTTATTTTTGTCCAGTTATCAGAGTCCAGCTGAGGCTGATGTGAATCTCGTCAGCTCTGCAGATATTTAAACCGAAGTGTGGAGACATTAAAATGTTGATTTTACTGAAAGTCAGAGGACTTTCACAGCCATCAGAGCAGAAAAACAGGACTTGTATTATTTCTGGGTGTCATTCTGGGCTTTTGACTCTGAATTTGTCATTTTGACTATTTTCCACCTGATGAGGTCATTTTGACCATATTTGGCATATGGAGGAAATACATGCTATTTCCACTAGGTGACCTGTCACAGTCAATGTAGCTGCTGATCACTGACATATCCCAGACTGTCAGCAGCTACACTCACACACTGACATATCCCAGACTGTCAGCAGCTACACTCACACACTGACATATCCCAGACTGTCAGCAGCTACACTCACACACTGACATATCCCAGACTGTCAGCAGCTACACTCACACACTGACATATCCCAGACTGTCGGCAGCTACACTCACACACTGACATATCCCAGACTGTCGGCAGCTACACTCACACACTGACATATCCCAGACTGTCGGCAGCTACACTCACACACTGACATATCCCAGACTGTCAGCAGCTACACTCACACACTGAGGAGGAGGAGACACGGCATCATTCATCATTTTAAATCTAAAGACAAAAAGGCATCATGATAAAAACCTGGCATTTAAAGGGTTAAAATTCTAAAAAAAAAAAAAAAGTACTATTTATTATTTTAGATAAGGAATGATGTTGGTTAAAAATGAACTTAATTAACGTTGAAAATCTTATTAATGTATAATATTTTCTAAAGCTTGATTTTAAAAAAGCGCATTTTGTGTGCAGAGCGACACGAGTGTGAGCGTTTGACTCTGCACGAAAAATAATAATAATAATGTATTAAAATCAGTGTTGCTGCTGATCATTGACATATCACAGGCTGTGAAAATAATGATTCAAAAATCTAGTTAGCTTTTGGTATATTAAAACAAAATCATCTAAAAGCATAGTGGCATCATAAGAAAAACCTGGTATTTAATTAAAATTCTGAGAATGAATGAATATTTGATATTTATGATATTTACTGATTTTTGATTTGCTGATATTTTTTAAAGCTTGATTTTAAAAAGCAGGTTTTGTGTGCAGGGTGATATTAAAGTGGAGCCCTAAAGGGTTAAAACAGACTCTGAGCTCTCAGAGGAGAAACTCTGCTTTTCTTTCTGCGGCTCTTCAGAGAAAACCTTCCTCTTCTTCCTCTTCCTCCTCTTCCTCTTCTTCTTCTTCTTCTTCTTCTTCTTCTTCTTCTTCTTCTTCTTCTTCTTCTCCTCGGAGTGTATTGTGAGCAGAGTGATGTCACAGCGTGCTGCCCCGCCCCCCTCGGAGCTGGAATTCTGGGGGTTTTCCTCGACTCGGCCACTTCCAGGAAGTGACTGAAAACAGGCGGGGGAGGGGGGAGGCGACGCGCAGAGACACAGAGAGAAGAAGAAGAGAGGGAGGGAGAACAACAACAGAGAAGAAGAGACAGAGAGAGAGAGTTGTGTGTGAAAGTGAAACTGCTGCAGATTTTTGTTTATTCAGTCGTTTGTTTGTTTGTTTGTTTGTTTGTTTGTGTGTTTGTTTGTTTGTTTGTTTGTTGTCTCTGTGCTCGTCGTGTCGGGTCTTTTATTTTTTCTTCAGACGGGACAAACGAGGGGTTTAAAGTGACTCAGGTCAGACTGTTTCCTGTTTCCTGTTTGAACTCTTTCAGGTTTAAAGCCTCTAACTGTGTGTGTGTGTGTGTGTGTGTGTGTGTGTGTGTGTGTGTGTGTGTGTGTTTGCGTGCGTGCGTGTGTGCGCGTGCATGTGTGTGTGTGTGCGTGTGTGTGTCTGCAGGATGACTGAGGCTCAGTTCATCAACGTCTACGATAATGATGTGAGTATTTTCTCAGTATTTGCTCAGACATTCATATAATTATAATAATTTTTTATTCTTTAGTTTTTTGCAGGTAGACTATTATTTTTAATTTAAATTTATTTTTTTAAAATGTTATTTTATTGATCACCTGTTTGCTAACTACTAAAACAATTGTGGGAATGTAAAAGAAAAGTGTGGAAAACGTATAAGCCAGTTTGCTTTTATGTTAATTACTAAAATAAAGTATCTGAAAACAGACATTCACATATTTAACCCTTTGAAACCTGCAGTGACGTCACTCCTCTTGTGCTGCTTTCAGACGTTTTCATGACTGTTTCAACCTTTAAACTCAGAAACATGAGGGGAAACAAAATGAGCATCTTGGCAAAAAAAAAAGAGTAGATTTAGATTTTTTAATTAAAAAAAAAAGCCGGGGAAAGCTGTCCAAAGAACTGTTTTTAAAATGAAGACAATTATCTATTTTTAAGTTAATTTACGAAATGATTTTTTAAAGCATTTTTTAGGCATTTCCCTTGTTTTGTTTTTTAAGTTTATTTTTGTTTTGCTTTTCTGTTTTTTTTTTATTTTCTCATTTTTGTTTATTTGTTTGCTAATTTTTAGATATTTTAGGTTTTTTGTGTATTTTTCACTAATTTCTTGTTCACGTTTGTTGGTCATTTCTTTTTAAGTTGCTCATTTCCTTCTTCACCTGTTTTTGAATAAATAAACAAAAGCCAGATTTCAAAGGGTTAAAGGTTAAATCAAAAGAATATCGCTGTTTATGAACCTGTGAAAAAGTCTGCAGAAGAATTTCTGAAAGTCTAGAAAAGATGTTTAATTCAGATATTTAAGGTCTGAAGATATTTAATTCAGGACATGAAAATAAAATGTGAAGAATTTTATGCCGTCACCGGCTCTCCTGGATGATGAATGAAGTGATATTTTTTTCCAAAAAGGTGTCAACATCAGTTCGCCTGCTCGCTACGTTTATGACAGCTGACATTAAAATCTCCACTTTTATGCAGATGATACCGTCTTATACGACACTGAGCGCCGCAAACCTCTCCAGGTCACAGTCGGATGACCCACACCTTTTTTATTACTCAGAAAACACAATAAACTCCTGAAAGATACATTTTCATTTCATGAAACATCATGAGTGGAGATTTCAGGAAACTGAGACAAAAGAAAACAAATTAAAAAGTCTTAAAATAATTTCAGAAATTAAAGCGGTGACCGTAAAAATCTTTAAACTTTTTGTACATTGCAACATTTGTGCAGAATTTCTGTCAAATTACATAAAAACTGTGAGAAAACCAACTTTAGTAACTACATTCAAAGCCAAAGGAAAGTGTTTGACACCCAAACAACACATGAACTTAAATTTCATTTACAACAAAAAATACAGATATTTTAACATATTCAGGACGATGTTTATATGATTCACTCGCTCTTTCAGGTCAAAGGAAAAACTGATCGCTCGACTTTCGGTTTCAGCTCAAAAATTAAAAGCTGCATTTGTGACATTGGCCTCAAAATCTCACAAATAAGAAAAAATTCCAATTTCTGCAGAAGTGGGTATTTAAATGATGCACGTTAAAGCTGATTTGCATTCGTATTTTCAGTGTCAAACGTGTGTGGGAACTTTTCTTTTTTCATACAGTTTCCTCCTTTGAATCTAAACTTTAACTTCATCTTCCTGCTGACTTTTCTGCTCTTTCACAAAGTTACTTTTTTAACGCAGAGCTTTTTCACAGCTGTACGGAGGAAATGAGGCAACGACACGCTTTGAAATGTATTTATTGTTTTTTTTAGTTTTGCTTAAAGAGATAAGAGACGAACTCAGGCATCAGCTTTTTTAAAAACAAAAAAAGGTAAAATACAGAAGTCTGTTATATATTTATTATATTTAAATTAACTCAGAAGCTCAAAATCATTTTCCCCAGGTCATATGCGTGTTATTATATCCCTCACAGTTAAATAAAGTCCTGTGGAAATAATTAAAATCAAATGCTAATTAAAGATCAGAGTGAACTCGTGACTAATATCATAAAAGAAAAAGTGCTAAAACTCTTGTTTCAAATGTTTAATGCCGGTTTGATTATTACATTTTTTCAATTCTCACCCCAAAGTTTATCTTCAGGATGTGAATTTAATTTGACCCAATTTTGTTTTATTACTCGTTGCATCAGATGCTCAAATCAAATCTATTTGGGTTTTTTCACAGATGATTTAAATAATCGACAAATGTGGAGCCCTGAAGTCTCGAGCGACGATGTTTTCGACATTTTTGTGTCTGGATCTCGAGCTTCCGTAGAAGCTATAAAGATCAGAAAACTAATTAATGGATGAATTATTGATTGATTGTTTGTGTGTTAACAAACTGCTGGAAGTTCTGCTACAGTTTCAGATGTTTGAAACATTTTTTGCTTCTTCCTCTTCAGCTGCAGATGAATTTGATGCAGTACGACTACATTCCTCCGGTGGACATAAAGACGGAGCCGTACATACCTGAGACAGGTAACAGCTGACTCGCCAAACGCCGTCACATTTGGTGAAGTGTGAAGTTTAGACGGATGTGCTGCCTAAAATTCATCAGTCAGTCAGTATCACTCCAAACACGTGGCTCAGTTCTCAAGAATTTGATTTCATTCTAATTGATTGATTTTATTTAATTTAGAAAAAAAATGTAAAATTCATGCTGAAGTTTATACTTGTTGTTTATCATGTTTTCTGAATAATTCGCCCAGGCCTCACTTCTCTAGATCCAAGCTGTATCTGTACCGGGTAGTTTGTAAATCTGAGTTTTCCGAACCTTGTGTGAGGAACTTCAAGCAGTTTGTGGAACAGAAAAGGACTTTTTTGTTTTTTCTTCTTTTATGGAACCTGGAAAAAAGTACTGACACAATTTAGAAATATATATATAAAGTAACTATTTATTATTATTATTTTATATATAAATAGTAAAAGCAGTTTTAAAAAAGGTGCCAAGCTGAGAAGTTAAAAAAATATTCCCACATTATTTACTTATTTAACCGGTCCTTTAAAAAAAGTTTACCAAACCTCTTTTGGACGTCTCCAAACTTTTGTCCAGCCCTCCGCTCTTTCTAAGCTTGTCTTGAAAGCTGAGGAGTACTTGTGGGTGCTGGAGTTTTGGATTTTTTATTTGCCTTCAGTTCGGAGAAACAGCGGAGACATTACAGAACCAACAACGGTCTCCAGTCAGAGACGAATCGGGGACAGTTCGTGGTCGGCGTCCCCCTGAGCCATGGGGGCGCCCCGGGACCTGGAACCTTGTCATTTTTGATGTGATGTTTTATTCATACCTGGAAACGAGGATGGAGACACTTGACACTTGTTAAAACAGCAGTTCCCATCAGCACCTGGGGACCCTGACTGGAGCTTTCTATTAAACTTGTCTCTTACAAGAAACAGAGACCTGGTTTGTCCACAGACTGTCAACAAAGACAACCTTTGGAAGCTACAACTTTCTAGAACTTACTAAAAGGGAAAAAACCTCCATCTACCTTTGTACTTTCAAGTCCGGAAGCTGCTGAAATAGTGAAAGTGTTTGAAGATGTCCAGAAACCATCAGTCATTCAGCTGGTTCCCATCACAGATTTGCTCAAAACTTTATTTTAAAAAAAAATTTATTTAGTAAATGTGGATAAAACCCAACGTGGAGCTGACTGTTTCCACTGAGTGATGTTCTGCGACTTCTCCTCTGGTGATAACATCCCAGTAACCATGGCGATGGATGTTCAAAACATTAGCAGCTTTATTTCTGCTGCAGCCACCAAACTAGCCGTCATTATTTCCAATCCAAGGCCACGTAGGCGTGTTATGGAGCCGTGATGGAAAGACAAGCCCCTTATATGTGGGAGTGGACACGTATGAGGGATTTCTGGGAGATGTAGTCCACAATTTCACAGAGGAATTGTGGGTTAAAAGCTTTCTCAGAGTTATGTGATGCAATAACAGCTCCTGTAGCTCCTGCTGCATCATGAGGAAGCCAGTTCCTGTGACCTCACAGCGTCATGTGACCTCACAGCGTCATGTGACCTCACAGCGTCATGTGACCTCACAGCATCATGTGACCTCGCAGTGTCATGTGACCTCACAACATCATGTGACCTCACAGCGTCATGTGACCTCGCAGCATCATGTGACCTCGCAGCGTCATGTGACCTCACAGCATCATGTGACCTCACAGCGTCATGTGACCTCACAACATCATGTGACCTCGCAGCGTCATGTGACCTCATAGCGTCATGTGACCTCACAGCATCATGTGACCTCACAGCGTCATGTGACCTCACAACGTCATGTGACCTCACAGCGTCATGTGACCTCACAGCGTCATGTGACCTCACAGCATCATGTGACCTCACAGCGTCATGTGACCTCACAGCGTCATGTGACCTCACAGCATCATGTGACCTTGCAGCATCATGTGACTTCAAAAAGACTCATAATTGTTTCCACTGGACAAATATGGCAAATATGGCTAAAAAGTCTTTTGCGATAAATGGGAGTGTGTTTTTCTTTTCATGTTGTTGTTGCTCTTTTTTAAATTGACGTGCTATTGTGACCTCCGTGTTTTGGCCGGTATAATGTCTGTTTCTGTCATGAATTAATCTTTTATTTGTGTTTCAGCTCATGGTCCCTACATTCAAATCATTGAAGAGCCCAAACAGGTGAGACTGAGATTTTGCTCTGTCTGCAGTAAACGTAACTCATCTGTACCTGAAGTTTGTGAAGCTACTGGGCTAAAAACAGATAGGAAGGAAAAGTGCAGTTAAAGGTTCGAACATGTAAAATTCATTCATTGTAAAAATATAGAAACCTCTGTGGATGACAGATAAAGTCTCAGTGTATCCTTTTTCAGAAAGGTGTCCCACAAGGAATAACCTTGGGTCTCCTGCTATTTTAATATGTTTTCTGGGAATAGCAATGTCTGCTTTTACACTGATGATACCATCTTGTACGCCACCAAAAAAATACTGCGATGACTTCCGAATTTCTTTCATTAAGTAAAAACTAAAACAAATCCAAACAGACACAGTTTTTGCGTTTTAAAAAGATGAAAGTTATTGATCTCTGAATATAAATTCAGGCAGAAGGAAAAAGAAACAAAAACCAAACACAGATAAACGTTTTCAATGAAATGATTTTAAAAAATAATAAATAATAATGTTTATCTTTATTTATGTCAAAAGTAAACATACAAAGACAGTTGAAACTTATTTTGCAGACACGTCTTCATGTGCTGTCACAAACATCCCTTTAATATCCGACTGTTCACAAACGAACACCATGAGATGGAAACTTAAAAAACAAAAAAAACTAGTGAGTGGACGTTTTGTTGGAATTAAATCACTTTCTAAGAATTTACCCGCAATTTTACAAAAAAAAACCCAACAACAACAAGAACGTAAGGTCTGTTTACTGGCGTCTTAAAATCTGAATTTTGACCTGCAAACTGAAGTCTTCTAACCGGCTTTATAATAATAATGTTTTATTATTATTATTATTATTATTTTGTAAAAAAAATGAATAAATATGTATTATATAATCCGCTGAAGGCTCATGAATATTAGTCCGCAGAGCCGCAGCGGCCCGTTTACTGCTGACTGCTGAGCGCACGCAGCCGGCGGTGATTCCCCCGTCAGGTGGATCCACACGTTACTGGAACAGCCGCTTCCTTCACTCCAGGGTTTTCCCAGCAGTCATAAAGCGACATGGGACTGAGCCGCCGAGCACAAACAGGCTGCAGGAAGTCAGGGAGTTTCTTCAGCTAAAGGTCATGTGACTCGCTATGCAAATCAAAGAGTTGGAAAAAAACCAGGTTTACGCAATCAGTGAAAACCAACTGACACACAGTGACTCAAGCACAGACGTGTAATCAAACAGGTCAGACACAAATTCAACATTTAACCAACCGTCGTCAGGAGGATCACCAGAAACAACAACAGCAGTCAGTGTTTCCCCGTCAAAACTGAGTATGAGATTGATGTCACTAAATGATAGATACAAAAAATAATTTGCATAAACTTTATTTATACAGTGACATAAGTGCTTTACTTGTATGAACACGATTAAAAGGTTAGAAAAATTTAAAGTAGAATTCAGTGACATTTTCCGCAATAACAGTAGATTAAAAAAAACAACTAGAAAGCTTTCCAAAAAATTATAACTGTTAAATCTACAAAAAATGTCAGGAAAATATATCAAAAAATAATACCAGTAAAACTGAAAAATGCTGGAAAATATTCAAAATAATACCAGCAATTAAAATTAAAGTAAAATTAATTTAAACATTAATTAGTAAAATTGTTTTTTAAAGAGGCAGTAGAATATTCATTATTTAATGTAGCATAAATACAAACCCTCAGCCTCTTTATATATTTAAGTAACTAAATAAATAAGATAATTTTAACCTAATAAAATGATTATTAATAATAATAAAAATAATGATAATCATCATCATCATCATTCAGATAAGACATGTTGAAAGGAATGTGTTTGCATTCAAAAGCTTAAAAAAAAGACTCTTTAAAGACATGATGATCACATTGTGTCCTGAGGTTCAGCCAAATAAAACCGTTTAGAAAACGTGCTTTTCTCCGAATAATAAAGTTTCAAAAGAAAAAAAACCTAAAGTAAATTTTGCAAGCTGTTCATCCGTTTTATCTTTCGTATTGTGACATAATGTAATGTAATGTTTACTGATGTTCTTTATGAACCAAACTAAAATCCTGAACTAAACCATAAACATGAAGCACGACGATGCCGTCAGTCCCTAAAGGAACGAACGTTTCCGGCAGTTTTTGGGATGTTAAACTGCATAAATGTACAAAGGAGCAGCAGAGTTTTAAACAAACACAGAACAGGAAAATAAAAACATTTAGAAAAAAACATGTTTGAAAGTTGTCAGATCCAAAATCCGAACAGAAAGAAGTGGAGATGAAAGGTTTCGGTTTTCTTCGGTTCGGACGCTCAGAGATCACGAGCTGACCACTAAAACAGCGTGTTTGTGATTCCTCAGAGGGGCTTTCGTTTCCGTTATGAGTGTGAGGGCCCATCCCACGGCGGGCTCCCAGGGGCCTCCAGCGAGAAGAACAGGAGAACCTACCCGACCGTGAAGGTGGGTAACGCTCTGACAACGCTTTCGCAACACATCAACAACCTCTGATTCACGCCTAAACACAGATAAGCACATTTAAAAAAAATAAATAAATAACTGAGTGTGTTGCAGCGTTTCTGTCATCTCCATGTGGCTCCAGCTTTTATTAACCCTTTGAAAGCAAAAAATTGATAAACAATAAAAAAGATTAGCAAAAAGAGCAAACAAACAAAAAAAGTGGGACAAAAAAAGAAATGCAATGAAAAGAGTGCTTAAAAATTATAGTAATTCTGTCAAATAATTTTAAATATATAAGTATGATGATTAAAAAAATAGTTTAGTTTTAGACATTTTCCCCCAGCTTTAAAAAAAACACAACAATTCCCTAAAATACTAATTTCATAAAAACAGCGGGACATTTCTCGCCAAGTTGCTGATTGCCTTTTCCCACAAGTTTTCCAAAGAAACGACACAATTTTTTTCTGATTTTCCCTACCAAAACAATCTAAAATATACTTGCTCAGCATACCCTTTTTTATTTGTTCTTAATTGCTTTTTTTCATTGTTTACTTGTAATGTAAGTTTGGGTTGCACTAATTTGTTCTGTAATATGTTGTGTGTGTGTTCGATTAGACAAATAATAAAATAATAATAAATAAATAAATAAAAAAGATGCCAAAAAAGTGGAACAGATACCAAAACGTTAATTAATGAATGAATTAATTAAACTGAATTTGCTCCAGTTCCAAGATTTGTTTATGTATTTGTTTATGATAAGGATCCCCATTAGCTGACGCCGAGGAGACAAGTTAGTCTTTCAAGACTACATGACATAACATTACAACAGAGACAAGTAATAATAGTTATTAGTAATAATAGTAATCCATAAAATAAATAAGTGAAAGAAAATAAATAAATAATAATGAAAAATAAAATAAAATAATAATAAAATAAGATAAATAGAAACTAGAGAACAAGAAAACTGACGTTGAGCCGGGGTTTAAAGGGTTAACTGTAATGAATGAGTAAAGTTTCTGTTGTGTTTTTGTTTTGCTTTTTTCAGATCAATAACTACGTGGGTCACGCCCGGGTGGAGGTCCAGCTGGTGACCCACTCTGACCCTCCTCGTGTTCACGCTCACAGTCTGGTGGGACGCCACTGCACCGAGAACGGCACCTGCACGCTGGACATCGGTCCCAACGACCTCACCGCCTCGTCAGTATCCAATCACGCCGCTGCGTTCAGACTGAATCACAACAAAACAAACAGTGACGAGGAGTCAGCAGGAAGGTTTTGATTCCTCAGCTGATTTCCACGTTACTGCTGAGGAAAAAGTCCAAAGAGGAAGTCGGGATTTTCTCTTTTAAATTTAAGTTCAGGGGAACACTAAATAATGTTTTATCATATAAAAGTCCAGCGCAGAACACAAAACATAATAAATAAGTCAATTCATTCATAACAGTGACAATGGAAGAAAAAGCATCTTATATAAAACTCGGAAGCAAGCAAGAAATATGACACTAACCAAACCTGGAAGGGGAAATCTTTATTAAAGAAGTGATGATAATAATGACTCATTCATATAAAAATAGAAAGTAAAACTTTACAAAACATCAGAAGGCAAACAGAAAAAAAACTTCAAAATTAACCAAATGTCCTTCAACAAAGACTCAGAACAGCTGTGGATGATTGTTCGATAAACTGATCAGTTGAGTTAAATGAGTTTAACAGAATATGTTATGATATATGTATAAAATGTAATTAAAAGGTTTTAGAAATGCAAACATAAGTACATAAAACAATAAAGAATATATAAAGAATAAATACATAAATAAGAGGAGGTAGATTAAATTAAATAGAAAAATAAATGAATAATAGAAAATATATATGTAGCATTTACTGTGAAATATTTATGTATTAAATGAGACAAAGTTTTTCTGTTATGGATGTAAAATGTGAAAGTAAAATGTAAAGTAAATGATATGATATCGCCTCCTGTAGATTCAGTAACCTGGGGATCCTCCATGTGACCAAAAAAGGTGTGGTGGAGGTTCTGAGCCGAAGGCTGAGAGAGGAAAGGAAGAGACAGAAAGGAGCACACTGTCACCTCACAGGTAAACTCACCTGTTACAGCACACTGTCACCTCACAGGTAAACTCACCTGTCACCTCACAGGTAAACTCACCTGTTACAGCACACTGTCACCTCACAGGTAAACTCACCTGTTACAGCACACTGTCACCTCACAGGTAAACTCACCTGTCACCTCACAGGTAAACTCACCTGTCACCTCACAGGTAAACTCACCTGTTACAGCACACTGTCACCTCACAGGTAAACTCACCTGTCACCTCACAGGTAAACTCACCTGTCACCTCACAGGTAAACTCACCTGTCACCTCACAGGTAAACTCACCTGTAACAGCACGCTGTCACCTCACAGGTAAACTCACCTGTCACCTCACAGGTAAACTCACCTGTAACAGCACGCTGTCACCTCACAGGTAAACTCACCTGTTACAGCACACTGTCACCTCACAGGTAAACTCACCTGTCACCTCACAGGTAAACTCACCTGTTACAGCACACTGTCACCTCACAGGTAAACTCACCTGTTACAGCACGCTGTCACCTCACAGGTAAACTCACCTGTTACAGCACGCTGTCACCTCACAGGTAAACTCACCTGTTACAGCACGCTGTCACCTCACAGGTAAACTCACCTGTACCCATGAAGTCCTCTATTAGTCCCACTGAGTTGAAATTTGAGTTGTTACAGCAGCCAGGTATGAAGAGGGTAAGCCAGCGGACATATATATAGTGAAAAATAGTAAAGTTAAACCGTTAAAAATATTTTTGAATCAAAAACAACAAAGCACATTTTTAAAGAGCATTGACTTTTATTGTAATTTACTGTAAAATCATAGTTCAGAGCAGATCAGATACACTCATTCACATCAGAGACGTAAAAATAAAAAATGAAACCGCACAGACCGTCAGCTGTCTGTGTTTCTTCAGATGCAGAGGAGAACGCCATCCTGAAGGAGGCCAAGGAGCTGGGGAAGGTGATGGACCTGAACATCGTCAGGTTAAAGTTCACCGCCTACCTGCAGGACAGCAACGGAGGCTTCACCAGAGGGCTGAAACCCGTCGTCTCCAACTGCATCTACGACAGCAGTAAGTCCAAAGATATCACGCCTCCGAATGTTTTTAAAATGATATGAAACTGCGACATTGCAGGTGCATCTCAAAAACTCACCTCAAAGTTCAGCATTTTCCATCAGTTATTTAAGAAAGTGACAGTTTAATATACTCTAGACTCATTAAATGAAGTAAAAAGTTTCAACATGCATTCAAACATGCAACCCAAAACTCCACTCCCCAACCTTCGACCCTCCGTGCCACACCACAGTGATGCAGTATTTCATAGTGACGGAGCCCCAGCCAAATACTGAGTGAGACAATCTCAAGGAATATTATGATATTTAAAGGTCATAGTATAGTATGTCCTCAACAATGATCCCTAATCGCACAAAAATGTCATAGTATAGTAGGTCGTTAAAAATGACCAAAAAAAGGTCATAGCATAGTATGTCATCAAAACTGACCAGAAATTTGCACAAAAACATCATAGTATAAATGCCACAAAAATGTCACGGTACAGTATGTCCTCAAAAATGACCCAAAATGCCAGAAAAACTTCATTTTATAGTATGTCTTCAAAAATGACCCAAAAACGTCATAGAATAGTATGTCATCAAAACTGACTTTGCAAATTTGCAAATGCCACAAGAAACCTCATAGTATAGCATGTCTTCAAAATTGCCAAAAATGTCATAGTACATGATGTGGTCAAAAATGACCCAAAAACATCGTGGTATAGTATGTTGTCAGAAATGATCTGAAATGCCACAAAAATATATCATGGTATATTATGTCTTTAAAAATCACCCCAAAATGTCACAGTGTGCCGTCAAAAATGGCCCGAAATGGGACACAAACTGGTCAAACAGCTGCAAAAGTAGTTCCAGGCACTGAGAGTCCACTGGCTTCATGGAAACATATAACAGGGCGTCATCTGCGTAACTATGGAAACTGACATTACACTTTCATCATGTGATTGTGTTGTTATATTATTTCAGCAAGTGGTAACCTGAATAATGAGAACAGTAAAGGAGCGAGTACACAGCTCCGTGGTGAAACATACATTGTATCATGTTTTTTGGGGGTACGTTCCCCTATGCTGACAAAGACTGTCATCCCGATAAGTAGGATTTAACCCAGTCAAGCGCAGCACCAGATAGACCAGCATCATTTTTAAGCTGGTTTGTAAGGATGTGGCGGTCCACGGTATCGAAGGCTGAGCGAAGGTCAAGCAGTACAAGAAAAAAACAAGGAAACGTTGTCATCAGCACTAATTCTCAAGTCATTTACGATTTTGTTTAGGGCAGTGTCAGTGTTTTTGTCTTAACACATGCTATGTCGTTTTTGGTCAACATGCTATATATCGAAGTTTTTGGACGTTTTTTCATCGTACTACACTATGGCATGTATCCACATGCTATACTAAGTTGTTTTTAGCCATTTTTTGGATATGGCATATTTTTAAGATTTTTCTTGTCTTGGCACACTTGGCACTCTTTTTTAGGTGCTTTCCAGCTGGTGTTGGGATATGTCAGATTGTGAACTTTTTCACCAAAATATGTGATGCCATAGTATTGCATTTTCGGTAATTTTTCAACATACACTGTTATAGTGTTTTTGGCTGGTTTTGCAACATACTTGACATTTTTCACTATTTTTCGCCATACTGTACTATGGCATTTTTGGACTTTTTTTTTTTTTTGGACATGCTATTTCATGGTGTTTTTGGTTGTTTTTGCAACAATCTATGCTATGCTATATCTCTCCATGCTTTTTTAGATTAGTTTTCAAAACTTTTTTGAACATATCAAATTTTGACATACTATAGTATGGCTTTTTTCTGTCATTTTTTTTAAGATGCAATTTTATGCTGTTTTTGGCCGTATTTGCTACATATTTTGCCGTGGCATTTTAGGTGGTTTCCAAGTGATTTTAAGACATTTTAAATTTTGACATTTTTCACAAAAAAGGCAACACTATAGTATGGCTTTTTCAGTCATTTTTTCAGAATACAATTTTATTAAATTGTTGGCCGTTTTTGCAAAATATTTTGCCATGACATGTGTCTGCACGCTATTTTAGGTGAATTCCAAGTGATTTTAAGACAGTTTAAATTTTGACATTTTGCACAAAAAAGGCAATACTATAGTATGACTTTTTTTTGGTCATTTTTTCAACATACAATTTTATGTTATTTTTGGCGTTTTTGCAACTTTCTTTGCCATGGCATGTGTCTATATGCTTTTTTTAAGTGGATTTCAAGTGTTTTTAAGACATTTTTAATTTTGACATTTTTCACAAAAAAGGCAATACTATAGTATGACTTCTTTGGTCATTTTTTCAAAATGCAATTTTATGCTGTTTTTGGCCGTTATTGCAATCTTTTTTGCCATGGCATGTCTTAGCACGCTATTTTAGGTGGATTCCAAGTGATTTCAAGACATTTTAAATTTGGACATTTTTCACAAAAAAGGCAATACTATAGTATGGCTTTTTCGGTCAGTTGTTTGAAAATTCAATTTTATGCTGTTTTTGGCCGTCATTGCGAATTTCTTTGCCATGGCATGTCTTGGAACGCTATTTTAGGTGGATTCCAAGTGATTTTAAGACATTTTAAATTTTGACATTTTTCACAAAAAAGGCAATACTATAGTATGACTTTTTTTTCGATGATTTTTTCAAAATGCAGTTTTATGCTGTTTTTGCCCGTTATTGCGACTTTCTTTGCCATGGCATGTGTCTGCATGCTTTTTTAAGTGGATTTCAAGTGTTTTTAAGACATTTCAAATTTGGACATTTTTCACAAAAAAGGCAATACTATAGTATGGCTTCTTCGGTCAATTTTTTGAACATGCAATTTTATGCTGTTTTCTGCCATTTTTGCAACTTTCTTTGCTATAGCATGTGTTTGCACGCTATTTTAGGTGGATTCCAAGTGATTTTAAGTCATTTTAAATTTTGACATTTTTGACAAAAAAGGCAATACTATAGTATGACTTTTTTTTCGATCATTTTTTTCAAAATGCAATTTTATGCTGTTTTTGCCCGTTATTGCGATCTTTTTTGCCATGGCATGTCTTAGCACGCTATTTTAGGTGGATTTCAAGTGATTTTAAGACATTTTAAATTTTGACATGTTTCACAAAAAAGGCAATACTATAGTATGACTTTTTTTTCGATGATTTTTTCAAAATGCAATTTTATGCTGTTTTTGGCCGTCATTGCGAATTTCTTTGCCATGGCATGTCTTGGAACGCTATTTTAGGTGGATTCCAAGTGATTTTAAGACATTTTAAATTTTGACATTTTTCACAAAAAAGGCAATACTATAGTATGACTTTTTTTTCGATGATTTTTTCAAAATGCAGTTTTATGCTGTTTTTGGCCGTTATTGCGACTTTCTTTGCCATGGCATGTGTCTGCATCCTTTTTTAAGTGGATTTCAAGTGTTTTTAAGACATTTCAAATTTGGACATTTTTCACAAAAAAGGTAATACTATAGTATGGCTTTTTCGGTAAATTTTTTGAACATGCAATTTTATGCTGTTTTCTGCCGTTCTTGCAACTTTCTTTGCTATAGCATGTGTTTGCACGCTATTTTAGGTGGATTCCAAGTGATTTTAAGTCATTTTAAATTTTGACATTTTTGACAAAAAAGGCAATACTATAGTATGACTTTTTTTTCAATCATTTTTTTCAAAATACAATTTTATGCTGTTTTTGCCCGTTATTGCGATCTTCTTTGCCATGGCATGTCTTAGCACGCTATTTTAGGTGGATTTCAAGTGTTTTTAAGACATTTTAAATTTTGACATTTTTCACAAAAAAGGCAATACTATAGTATGACTTTTTTTTCGATCATTTTTTTCAAAATGCAATTTTATGCTGTTTTTGGTCGTTATTGCGATCTTCTTTGCCATGGCATGTGTCTGCACGCTATTTAGGTGGATTCCAAGTGATTTTAAGACATTTTAAATTTTGACATGTTTCACAAAAAAGGCAATACTATAGTATGACTTTTTTTCGATCATTTTTTTCAAAATGCAATTTTATGCTGTTTTTGGCTGTCATTGGGAATTTCTTTGCCATGGCATGTCTTAGAACGCTATTTTAGGTGGATTCCAAGTGATTTTAAGACACTTTAAATTTTGACATTTTTCACAAAAAAGGCAATACTATAGTATGACTTTTTTTTCGATGATTTTTTCAAAATGCAGTTTTATGCTGTTTTTGCCCGTTATTGCGACTTTCTTTGCCATGGCATGTGTCTGCATGCTTTTTTAAGTGGATTTCAAGTGTTTTTAAGACATTTCAAATTTGGACATTTTTCACAAAAAAGGTAATACTATAGTATGGCTTTTTCGGTCAATTTTTTGAACATGCAATTTCATGATGTTTTCTGCCGTTTTTGCAACTTTCTTTGCTATAGCATGTGTTTGCACGCTATTTTAGGTGGATTCCAAGTGATTTTAAGACATTGTAAATTTTGACATTTTTCACAAAAAAGGCAATACTATAGTATGACTTTTTTTTCGATGATTTTTTCAAAATGCAGTTTTATGCTGTTTTTGCCCGTTATTGCGACTTTCTTTGCCATGGCATGTGTCTGCATGCTTTTTTAAGTGGATTTCAAGTGTTTTTAAGACATTTCAAATTTGGACATTTTTCACAAAAAAGGTAATACTATAGTATGGCTTTTTCAGTAAATTTTTTGAACATGCAATTTTATGCTGTTTTCTGCCGTTTTTGCAACTTTCTTTGCTATAGCATGTGTTTGCACGCTATTTTAGGTGGATTCCAAGTGATTTTAAGTCATTTTAAATTTTGACATTTTTGACAAAAAAGGCAATACTATAGTATGACTTTTTTTTCAATCATTTTTTTCAAAATACAATTTTATGCTGTTTTTGGCCGTCATTGCGAATTTCTTTGCCATGGCATGTCTTGGAACGCTATTTTAGGCGGATTCCAAGTGATTTTAAGACATTTTAAATTTTGACATTTTTCACAAAAAAGGCAATACTATAGTATGACTTTTTTTTCGATCATTTTTTCAAAATGCAGTTTTATGCTGTTTTTGGCCGTTATTGCGACTTTCTTTGCCATGGCATGTGTCTGCATCCTTTTTTAAGTGGATTTCAAGTGTTTTTAAGACATTTCAAATTTGGACATTTTTCACAAAAAAGGTAATACTATAGTATGGCTTTTTCGGTCAATTTTTTGAACATGCAATTTTATGCTGTTTTCTGCCGTTTTTGCAACTTTCTTTGCTATAGCATGTGTTTGCACGCTATTTTAGGTGGATTCCAAGTGATTTTAAGTCATTTTAAATTTTGACATTTTTGACAAAAAAGGCAATACTATAGTATGACTTTTTTTTCAATCATTTTTTTCAAAATGCAATTTTATGCTGTTTTTGCCCGTTATTGCGATCTTCTTTGCCATGGCATGTGTCTGCATGCTATTTAGGTGGATTCCAAGTGATTTTAAGACATTTTAAATTTTGACATTTTTCACAAAAAAGGCAATACTATAGTATGACTTTTTTTTCGATCATTTTTTCAAAATGCAGTTTTATGCTGTTTTTGGCCGTTATTGCGACTTTCTTTGCCATGGCATGTGTCTGCATCCTTTTTTAAGTGGATTTCAAGTGTTTTTAAGACATTTCAAATTTGGACATTTTTCACAAAAAAGGTAATACTATAGTATGGCTTTTTCGGTCAATTTTTTGAACATGCAATTTTATGCTGTTTTCTGCCGTTTTTGCAACTTTCTTTGCTATAGCATGTGTTTGCACGCTATTTTAGGTGGATTCCAAGTGATTTTAAGTCATTTTAAATTTTGACATTTTTGACAAAAAAGGCAATACTATAGTATGACTTTTTTTTCAATCATTTTTTTCAAAATGCAATTTTATGCTGTTTTTGCCCGTTATTGCGATCTTCTTTGCCATGGCATGTGTCTGCATGCTATTTAGGTGCATTCCAAGTGATTTTAAGACATTTTAAATTTTGACATGTTTCACAAAAAAGGCAATACTATAGTATGACTTTTTTTCGATCATTTTTTTCAAAATGCAATTTTATGCTGTTTTTGGCTGTCATTGGGAATTTCTTTGCCATGGCATGTCTTAGAACGCTATTTTAGGTGGATTCCAAGTGATTTTAAGACACTTTAAATTTTGACATTTTTCACAAAAAAGGCAATACTATAGTATGACTTTTTTTTCGATGATTTTTTCAAAATGCAGTTTTATGCTGTTTTTGCCCGTTATTGCGACTTTCTTTGCCATGGCATGTGTCTGCATGCTTTTTTAAGTGGATTTCAAGTGTTTTTAAGACATTTCAAATTTGGACATTTTTCACAAAAAAGGTAATACTATAGTATGGCTTTTTCGGTCAATTTTTTGAACATGCAATTTCATGATGTTTTCTGCCGTTTTTGCAACTTTCTTTGCTATAGCATGTGTTTGCACGCTATTTTAGGTGGATTCCAAGTGATTTTAAGACATTGTAAATTTTGACATTTTTGACAAAAAAGGCAATACTATAGTATGACTTTTTTTTCGATCATTTTTTCAAAATGCAGTTTTATGCTGTTTTTGCCCGTTATTGCGACTTTCTTTGCCATGGCATGTGTCTGCATGCTTTTTTAAGTGGATTTCAAGTGTTTTTAAGACATTTCAAATTTGGACATTTTTCACAAAAAAGGTAATACTATAGTATGACTTTTTTTTCGATCATTTTTTTCAAAATGCAATTTTATGCTGTTTTTGGTCGTTATTGCGATCTTCTTTGCCATGGCATGTGTCTGCACGCTATTTAGGTGGATTCCAAGTGATTTTAAGACATTTTAAATTTTGACATGTTTCACAAAAAAGGCAATACTATAGTATGGCTTCTTCGGTCAATTTTTTGAACATGCAATTTTATGCTGTTTTCTGCCATTTTTGCAACTTTCTTTGCTATAGCATGTGTTTGCACGCTATTTTAGGTGGATTCCAAGTGTTTTTAAGACATTGTAAATTTTGACATTTTTGACAAAAAAGGCAATACTATAGTATGACTTTTTTTTCGATCATTTTTTCCAAAATGCAATTTTATGCTGTTTTTGCCCGTTATTGCGATCTTCTTTGCCATGGCATGTGTCTGCACGCTATTTAGGTGGATTTCAAGTGATTTTAAGACATTTTAAATTTTGACATGTTTCACAAAAAAGGCAATACTATAGTATGACTTTTTTTTCAATCATTTTTTCAAAAGGCAATTTTATGCTGTTTTTGGCCGTCATTGCGAATTTCTTTGCCATGGCATGTCTTGGAACGCTATTTTAGGCGGATTCCAAGTGATTTTAAGACATTTTAAATTTTGACATTTTTCACAAAAAAGGCAATACTATAGTATGACTTTTTTTTCGATCATTTTTTCAAAATGCAGTTTTATGCTGTTTTTGGCCGTTATTGCGACTTTCTTTGCCATGGCATGTGTCTGCATCCTTTTTTAAGTGGATTTCAAGTGTTTTTAAGACATTTCAAATTTGGACATTTTTCACAAAAAAGGTAATACTATAGTATGGCTTTTTCGGTAAATTTTTTGAACATGCAATTTTATGCTGTTTTCTGCCGTTTTTGCAACTTTCTTTGCTATAGCATGTGTTTGCACGCTATTTTAGGTGGATTCCAAGTGATTTTAAGTCATTTTAAATTTTGACATTTTTGACAAAAAAGGCAATACTATAGTATGACTTTTTTTTCAATCATTTTTTTCAAAATACAATTTTATGCTGTTTTTGCCCGTTATTGCGATCTTCTTTGCCATGGCATGTCTTAGCACGCTATTTTAGGTGGATTTCAAGTGTTTTTAAGACATTTTAAATTTTGACATTTTTCACAAAAAAGGCAATACTATAGTATGACTTTTTTTTCGATCATTTTTTTCAAAATGCAATTTTATGCTGTTTTTGGCCGTTATTGCGACTTTCTTTGCCATGGCATGTGTCTGCATCCTTTTTTAAGTGGATTTCAAGTGTTTTTAAGACATTTTAAATTTTGACATTTTTCACAAAAAAGGCAATACTATAGTATGACTTTTTTTTCGATCATTTTTTTCAAAATGCAATTTTATGCTGTTTTTGGCTGTCATTGGGAATTTCTTTGCCATGGCATGTCTTAGAACGCTATTTTAGGTGGATTCCAAGTGATTTTAAGACACTTTAAATTTTGACATTTTTCACAAAAAAGGCAATACTATAGTATGACTTTTTTTTCGATGATTTTTTCAAAATGCAGTTTTATGCTGTTTTTGCCCGTTATTGCGACTTTCTTTGCCATGGCATGTGTCTGCATGCTTTTTTAAGTGGATTTCAAGTGTTTTTAAGACATTTCAAATTTGGACATTTTTCACAAAAAAGGTAATACTATAGTATGGCTTTTTCGGTCAATTTTTTGAACATGCAATTTCATGATGTTTTCTGCCGTTTTTGCAACTTTCTTTGCTATAGCATGTGTTTGCACGCTATTTTAGGTGGATTCCAAGTGATTTTAAGACATTGTAAATTTTGACATTTTTCACAAAAAAGGCAATACTATAGTATGACTTTTTTTTCGATCATTTTTTTCAAAATGCAATTTTATGCTGTTTTTGGCCGTTATTGCGACTTTCTTTGCCATGGCATGTGTCTGCATCCTTTTTTAAGTGGATTTCAAGTGTTTTTAAGACATTTTAAATTTTGACATTTTTCACAAAAAAGGCAATACTATAGTATGACTTTTTTTTCGATCATTTTTTTCAAAATGCAATTTTATGCTGTTTTTGGCTGTCATTGGGAATTTCTTTGCCATGGCATGTCTTAGAACGCTATTTTAGGTGGATTCCAAGTGATTTTAAGACACTTTAAATTTTGACATTTTTCACAAAAAAGGCAATACTATAGTATGACTTTTTTTTCGATGATTTTTTCAAAATGCAGTTTTATGCTGTTTTTGCCCGTTATTGCGACTTTCTTTGCCATGGCATGTGTCTGCATGCTTTTTTAAGTGGATTTCAAGTGTTTTTAAGACATTTCAAATTTGGACATTTTTCACAAAAAAGGTAATACTATAGTATGGCTTTTTCGGTCAATTTTTTGAACATGCAATTTCATGATGTTTTCTGCCGTTTTTGCAACTTTCTTTGCTATAGCATGTGTTTGCACGCTATTTTAGGTGGATTCCAAGTGATTTTAAGACATTGTAAATTTTGACATTTTTCACAAAAAAGGCAATACTATAGTATGACTTTTTTTTCGATCATTTTTTTCAAAATGCAATTTTATGCTGTTTTTGGTCGTTATTGCGATCTTCTTTGCCATGGCATGTGTCTGCACGCTATTTAGGTGGATTCCAAGTGATTTTAAGACATTTTAAATTTTGACATGTTTCACAAAAAAGGCAATACTATAGTATGACTTTTTTTCGATCATTTTTTTCAAAATGCAATTTTATGCTGTTTTTGGCCGTCATTGCGAATTTCTTTGCCATGGCATGTCTTGGAACGCTATTTTAGGTGGATTCCAAGTGATTTTAAGACATTTTAAATTTTGACATTTTTCACAAAAAAGGCAATACTATAGTATGACTTTTTTTTCGATGATTTTTTCAAAATGCAGTTTTATGCTGTTTTTGGCCGTTATTGTGACTTTCTTTGCCATGGCATGTGTCTGCATGCTTTTTTAAGTGGATTTCAAGTGTTTTTAAGACATTTCAAATTTGGACATTTTTCACAAAAAAGGTAATACTATAGTATGGCTTTTTCGGTCAATTTTTTGAACATGCAATTTTATGCTGTTTTCTGCCGTTTTTGCAACTTTCTTTGCTATAGCATGTGTTTGCACGCTATTTTAGGTGGATTCCAAGTGTTTTTAAGACATTGTAAATTTTGACATTTTTCACAAAAAAGGCAATACTATAGTATGACTTTTTTTTCGATCATTTTTTTCAAAATGCAATTTTATGCTGTTTTTGGTCGTTATTGCGATCTTCTTTGCCATGGCATGTGTCTGCACGCTATTTAGGTGGATTCCAAGTGATTTTAAGACATTTTAAATTTTGACATGTTTCACAAAAAAGGCAATACTATAGTATGACTTTTTTTTCAATCATTTTTTCAAAATGCAATTTTATGCTGTTTTTGGTCATTATTATAATTTCTTTGCCATGGCATGTCTTGGAACGCTATTTTAGGTGGATTCCAGGTGATTTTAAGACATTTTAAATTTTGACATTTTTCACAAAAAAGGCAATACTATAGTATGACTTTTTTTTCGATGATTTTTTCAAAATGCAGTTTTATGCTGTTTTTGGCCGTTATTGCGACTTTCTTTGCCATGGCATGTGTCTGCATCCTTTTTTAAGTGGATTTCAAGTGTTTTTAAGACATTTTAAATTTTGACATTTTTCACAAAAAAGGCAATACTATAGTATGACTTTTTTTTCGATCATTTTTTTCAAAATGCAATTTTATGCTGTTTTTGGCCGTTATTGCGATCTTCTTTGCCATGGCATGTCTTAGCACGCTATTTTAGGTGGATTTCAAGTGTTTTTAAGACATTTTAAATTTTGACATTTTTGACAAAAAAGGCAATACTATAGTATGACTTTTTTTTCGATCATTTTTTTCAAAATGCAATTTTATGCTGTTTTTGGCCTTTATTGCGAATTTCTTTGCCATGGCATGTCTTGGAACGCTATTTTAGGTGGATTCCAAGTGATTTTAAGACATTTTAAATTTTGACATTTTTAACAAAAAAGGCAATACTATAGTATGACTTTTTTTCGATCATTTTTTTCAAAATGCAATTTTATGCTGTTTTTGGCCGTTATTGCGATCTTCTTTGCCATGGCATGTCTTGGCACGCTATTTTGGATGTTTTCTGGGTGTTTTCAAGACATTTTAAAATTTGACATTTTTCACAAAAAACGCAATACTATAGTATTGCTTTTTCGTTCATTTTTTTCAAAATGCAATATTAGAGTGTTTCTTCGTTGTTTTTGCAACATAGTGTTCGAGAAACTTTTTTTAAGGACAACACTGAGATAACAGACTTCTTTCTGATAGTTTTTATTCAGGCATTTGCAAACAGTTGCGTGCTTACAGCAGAATGACACGAAAGGCGGTCCAAGAGCAGATGAGATGCAGGAATAAAATTCAGTGCATTATCCTGAACATGTTACACTTTTTATTTAAATCAGCACAAAGACAAACAATGACATAGTTTATTTCACAATATACATCATCATGCACAGTACAGAGAGAACAAGGATTTACACCAAAATATCCCATAATATGGCGTTTTCAGTCATTTTTTCAGAATACAATTTTATTAAATTGTTGGCCGTTTTTGCAAAATATTTTGCCATGACATGTGTCTGCACGCTATTTTAGGTAGATTCAAAGTGATTTTAAGACATTTTAAATTTTGACATTTTTCACGAGAAAAGCAATACTATAGTATGACTTTTTTGATCAGTTTTTCAGAATGCAATTTTATGCTGTTTTTGGCCGTTATTGCGATGTTTTTGCCATGGCATGTGTCTGCATGCTTTTTTAAGTGGATTTCAAGTGTTTTTAAGACATTTCAAATTTTGACATTTTTGACAAAAAAGGCAATACTATAGTATGACTTTTTTTTCGATCATTTTTTTCAAAATGCAATTTTATGCTGTTTTTGCCCGTTATTGCGATCTTCTTTGCCATGGCATGTCTTAGCACGCTATTTTAGGTGGATTCCAAGTGATTTTAAGACATTGTAAATTTTGACATTTTTCACAAAAAAGGCAATACTATAGTATGACTTTTTTTTCGATCATTTTTTTCAAAATGCAGTTTTATGCTGTTTTTGCCTGTTATTGCGACTTTCTTTACCATGGCATGTGTCTGCATGCTTTTTTAAGTGGATTTCAAGTGTTTTTAAGACATTTCAAATTTGGACATTTTTCACAAAAAAAGCAATACTATAGTATGGCTTTTTCGGTCAATTTTTTGAAAAGGCAATTTTATGCTGTTTTCTGCCGTTTTTGCAACTTTCTTTGCTATAGCATGTGTTTGCACGCTATTTTAGGTGGATTCCAAGTGATTTTAAGTCATTTTAAATTTTGACATTTTTGACAAAAAAGGCAATACTATAGTATGACTTTTTTTCCATCATTTTTTTCAAAATGCATTTTTATGCTGTTTTTGGCCTTTATTGCGATCTTCTTTGCCATGGCATGTCTTAGAACGCTATTTTAGGTGAATTTCAAGTGTGTTTAAGACATTTTAAATTTTGACATTTTTCACAAAAAAGGCAATACTATAGTATGACTTTTTTTCGATCATTTTTTTCAAAATGCAATTTTATGTTGTTTTTGGTCATTATTAAATTTCTTTGCCATGACATGTCTTGGAATGATATTTTAGGTGGATTCCAAGTGATTTTAAGACATTTTAAATTTTGACATTTTTCACAAAAAAGGCAATACTATAGTATGACTTTTTTTTCGATGATTTTTTCAAAATGCAATTTTATGCTGTTTTTGCCCGTTATTGCGACTTTCTTTGCCATGGCATGTGTCTGCATGCTTTTTTAAGTGGATTTCAAGTGTTTTTAAGACATTTTAAATTTGGACATTTTTCACAAAAAAGGCAATACTATAGTATGGCTTTTTCGGTAAATTTTTTGAACATGCAATTTTATGCTGTTTTCTGCCGTTTTTGCAACTTTCTTTGCTATAGCATGTGTCTGCATCCTTTTTTAAGTGGATTTCAAGTGTTTTTAAGACATTTTAAATTTTGACATTTTTAACAAAAAAGGCAATACTATAGTATGACTTTTTTTTCGATCATTTTTTTCAAAATGCAATTTTATGCTGTTTTTGGCCGTTATTGCGACTTTCTTTGCCATGGCATGTGTCTGCATCCTTTTTTAAGTGGATTTCAAGTGTTTTTAAGACATTTTAAATTTTGACATTTTTAACAAAAAAGGCAATACTATAGTATGACCTTTTTTCCATCATTTTTTTCAAAATGCAATTTTATGCTGTTTTTGGCCTTTATTGCGATCTTCTTTGCCATGGCATGTCTTAGAACGCTATTTTAGGTGAATTTCAAGTGTGTTTAAGACATTTTAAATTTTGACATTTTTCACAAAAAAGGCAATACTATAGTATGACTTTTTTTCGATCATTTTTTTCAAAATGCAATTTTATGCTGTTTTTGGCCGTCATTGCGAATTTCTTTGCCATGACATGTCTTGGAATGCTATTTTAGGTGGATTCCAAGTGATTTTAAGACATTTTAAATTTTGACATTTTTCACAAAAAAGGCAATACTATAGTATGACTTTTTTTTCGATGATTTTTTCAAAATGCAATTTTATGCTGTTTTTGCCCGTTATTGCGACTTTCTTTGCCATGGCATGTGTCTGCATGCTTTTTTAAGTGGATTTCAAGTGTTTTTAAGACATTTTAAATTTGGACATTTTTCACAAAAAAGGCAATACTATAGTATGGCTTTTTCGGTAAATTTTTTGAACATGCAATTTTATGCTGTTTTCTGCCGTTTTTGCAACTTTCTTTGCTATAGCATGTGTCTGCATCCTTTTTTAAGTGGATTTCAAGTGTTTTTAAGACATTTTAAATTTGGACATTTTTCACAAAAAAGGCAATACTATAGTATGACTTTTTTTTCAATCATTTTTTTCAAAATGCAATTTTATGCTGTTTTTGGCCGTTATTGTGAATTTCTTCGCCATGGCATGTGTCTGCACGCTATTTTAGGTGGATTTCAAGTGATTTTAAGACATTTTAAATCTTGAAATCTTTCACAAAAAAGGCAATACTATAGTATGACTTTTTTTTCGATCATTTTTTTCAAAATGCAATTTTATGCTGTTTTTGGCCTTTATTGCGATCTTCTTTGCCATGGCATGTCTTAGAACGCTATTTTAGGTGGATTTCAAGTGTTTTTAAGACATTTTAAATTTTGACATTTTTCACAAAAAAGGCAATACTATAGTATGACTTTTTTTCGATCATTTTTTTCAAAATGCAATTTTATGCTGTTTTTGGCCTTTATTGCGATCTTCTTTGCCATGGCATGTCTTAGAACGCTATTTTAGGTGGTTTCCAGGTGTTTTTAAGACATTTTAAATCTTGACATTCATCACAAAAAAGGCAATACTATAGTATGACTTTTTCGGTGAGTTGTTTGAAAATGCAATTTTATGCTGTTTTTGGCTGTTTTTGCAACTTTCTTTGCTGTATCATGCGTCTGCACGCTATTTTAGGTGGATTCCAATTGATTTTAAGACATTTTAAATTTTGACATTTTTGACAAAAAAGGCAATACTATAGTATGACTTTTTTTTCGATGATTTTTTCAAAATGCAGTTTTATGCTGTTTTTGCCCGTTATTGCGACTTTCTTTGCCATGGCATGTGTCTGCATGCTTTTTTAAGTGGATTTCAAGTGATTTTAAGACATTTTAAATCTTGACATTTTTCAGAAAAAAGGCAATACTATAGTATGACTTTTTTTTCAATCATTTTTTCAAAATGCAATTTGACGCTGTTTTTTGCCGTCATTGTGAATTTCTTCGCCATGGCATGTGTCTGCACGCTATTTTAGGTGGATTTCAAGTGATTTTAAGACATTTTAAATCTTGAAATCTTTCACAAAAAAGGCAATACTATAGTATGACTTTTTTTTCGATCATTTTTTTCAAAATGCAATTTTATGCTGTTTTTGGCCTTTATTGCGATCTTCTTTGCCATGGCATGTCTTAGAACGCTATTTTAGGTGGATTTCAAGTGTTTTTAAGACATTTTAAATTTTGACATTTTTCACAAAAAAGGCAATACTATAGTATGACTTTTTTTCGATCATTTTTTTCAAAATGCAATTTTATGCTGTTTTTGGCCGTCATTGCGAATTTCTTTGCCATGGCATGTCTTGGAACGCTATTTTAGGTGGATTCCAAGTGATTTTAAGACATTTTAAATTTTGACATTTTTCACAAAAAAGGCAATACTATAGTATGACTTTTTTTTTTCGATCATTTTTTCACAATGCAGTTTTATGCTGTTTTTGCCCGTTATTGCGACTTTCTTTGCCATGGCATGTGTCTGCATGCTTTTTTAAGTGGATTTCAAGTGTTTTTAAGACATTTCAAATTTGGACATTTTTCACAAAAAAGGCAATACTATAGTATGACTTTTTTTTCGATCATTTTTTTCAAAATGCAATTTTATGCTGTTTTTGGCCTTTATTGCGATCTTCTTTGCCATGGCATGTCTTAGAACGCTATTTTAGGTGGATTTCAAGTGTTTTTAAGACATTTTAAATTTTGACATTTTTCACAAAAAAGGCAATACTATAGTATGACTTTTTTCGATCATTTTTTCAAAATGCAATTTTATGCTGTTTTTGGTCATTATTAATTTCTTTGCCATGGCATGTGTCTGCATGCTTTTTTAAGTGGATTTCAAGTGTTTTTAAGACATTTCAAATTTGGACATTTTTCACAATAAAAGGCAATACTATAGTATGACTTTTTTTTCAATCATTTTTTCAAAATGCAATTTGACGCTGTTTTTGGCCGTCATTGTGAATTTCTTTGTCATGGCATGTGTCTGCACGCTATTTTAGGTGGATTTCAAGTGTTTTTAAGACATTATAAATTTTGACATTTTTGACAAAAAAGGCAATACTATAGTATGACTTTTTTTTCGATGATTTTTTCAAAATGCAGTTGTATGCATTTTTTGCCCGTTATTGCAACTTTCTTTGCCATGGCATGTGTCTGCATGCTTTTTTAGGTGGATTTCAAGTGTTTTTAAGACATTTTAAATCTTGACATTTTTCAGAAAAAAGGCAATACTATAGTATGACTTTTTTTTCAAACATTTTTTCAAAATGCAATTTGACGCTGTTTTTGGCCGTCATTGCGAATTTCTTTGCCATGGCATGTCTTGGAACGCTATTTTAGGTGGATTCCAAGTGATTTTAAGACATTTTAAATTTTGACATTTTTCACAAAAAAGGCAATACTATAGTATGACTTTTTTTTTCGATGATTTTTTCAAAATGCAGTTTTATGCTGTTTTTGCCCGTTATTGTGACTTTCTTCGCCATGGCATGTGTCTGCACGCTATTTTAGGTGGATTTCAAGTGATTTTAAGACATTTTAAATCTTGACATTTTTCACAAAAAAGGCAATACTATAGTATGACTTTTTTTCGATCATTTTTTTCAAAATGCAATTTTATGCTGTTTTTGGCCGTCATTGCGAATTTCTTTGCCATGGCATGTCTTGGAACGCTATTTTAGGTGGATTCCAAGTGATTTTAAGACATTTTAAATTTTGACATTTTTCACAAAAAAGGCAATACTATAGTATGACTTTTTTTTTCGATCATTTTTTCACAATGCAGTTTTATGCTGTTTTTGCCCGTTATTGCGACTTTCTTTGCCATGGCATGTGTCTGCATGCTTTTTTAAGTGGATTTCAAGTGATTTTAAGACATTTTAAATCTTGACATTTTTCACAAAAAAGGCAATACTATAGTATGACTTTTTTTTTCAATCATTTTTTCAAAATGCAATTTTATGCTGTTTTTGGCCGTCATTGCGAATTTCTTTGCCATGGCATGTCTTGGAACGCTATTTTAGGTGGATTCCAAGTGATTTTAAGACATTTTAAATTTTGACATTTTTCACAAAAAAGGCAATACTATAGTATGACTTTTTTTTTCGATGATTTTTTCAAAATGCAGTTTTATGCTGTTTTTGCCCGTTATTGTGACTTTCTTCGCCATGGCATGTGTCTGCACGCTATTTTAGGTGGATTTCAAGTGATTTTAAGACATTTTAAATCTTGACATTTTTCACAAAAAAGGCAATACTATAGTATGACTTTTTTTTCGATCATTTTTTTCAAAATGCAATTTTATGCTGTTTTTGGCCTTTATTGCGATCTTCTTTGCCATGGCATGTCTTAGAACGCTATTTTAGGTGGATTTCAAGTGTTTTAAGACATTTTAAATTTTGACATTTTTCACAAAAAGGCAATACTATAGTATGACTTTTTTTCGATCATTTTTCAAAATGCAATTTTATGCTGTTTTTGGTCATTATTATAATTTCTTTTGCCATGGCATGTCTTGGAACGCTATTTTAGGTGGATTCCAAGGGATTTTAAGACATTTTAAATTTTGACATTTTTCACAAAAAAGGCAATACTATAGTATGACTTTTTTTTTTCGATCATTTTTTCACAATGCAGTTTTATGCTGTTTTTGCCCGTTATTGCGACTTTCTTTGCCATGGCATGTGTCTGCATGCTTTTTTAAGTGGATTTCAAGTGTTTTTAAGACATTTCAAATTTGGACATTTTTCACAAAAAAGGCAATACTATAGTATGGCTTTTTCGGTCAATTTTTTGAACAT
The DNA here is from genome assembly GCF_026936395.1 of Plectropomus leopardus. Lineage (NCBI taxonomy): Eukaryota > Metazoa > Chordata > Actinopteri > Perciformes > Serranidae > Plectropomus > Plectropomus leopardus. The sequence continues at coordinate 793,733 of NC_142188.1, read as the reverse complement.
GCAATTTTATGCTGTTTTCTGCCGTTTTTGCAACTTTCTTTGCTATAGCATGTGTTTGCACGCTATTTTAGGTGGATTCCAAGTGATTTTAAGACATTGTAAATTTTGACATTTTTGACAAAAAAGGCAATACTATAGTATGACATTTTTTCAATCATTTTTTTCAAAATGCAATTTTATGCTGTTTTTGGTAGTTATTGCGATCTTCTTTGCCATGGCATGTGTCTGCACGCTATTTTAGGTGGATTCCAAGTGATTTTAAGACATTTTAAATTTTGACATGTTTCACAAAAAAGGCAATACTATAGTATGACTTTTTTTCAATCATTTTTCAAAATGCAATTTTATGCTGTTTTTGGTCATTATGAATTTCTTTGCCATGGCATGTCTTGGAACGCTATTTTAGGTGGATTCCAAGTGATTTTAAGACATTTTAAATCTTGACATTTTTCACAAAAAAAGGCAATACTATAGTATGACTTTTTTTTCAATCATTTTTTCAAAATGCAATTTGACGCTGTTTTTGGCCGTCATTGTGAATTTCTTTGTCATGGCATGTGTCTGCACGCTATTTTAGGTGGATTTCAAGTGTTTTTAAGACATTATAAATTTTGACATTTTTGACAAAAAAGGCAATACTATAGTATGACTTTTTTTTCGATGATTTTTTCAAAATGCAGTTGTATGCATTTTTTGCCCGTTATTGCGACTTTCTTTGCCATGGCATGTGTCTGCATGCTTTTTTAGGTGGATTTCAAGTGTTTTTAAGACATTTTAAATCTTGACATTTTTCAGAAAAAAGGCAATACTATAGTATGACTTTTTTTTCAATCATTTTTTCAAAATGCAATTTGACGCTGTTTTTTGCCGTCATTGTGAATTTCTTCGCCATGGCATGTGTCTGCACGCTATTTTAGGTGGATTTCAAGTGATTTTAAGACATTTTAAATCTTGAAATCTTTCACAAAAAAGGCAATACTATAGTATGACTTTTTTTTCGATCATTTTTTTCAAAATGCAATTTTATGCTGTTTTTGGCCTTTATTGCGATCTTCTTTGCCATGGCATGTCTTAGAACGCTATTTTAGGTGGATTTCAAGTGTTTTTAAGACATTTTAAATTTTGACATTTTTCACAAAAAAGGCAATACTATAGTATGACTTTTTTTCGATCATTTTTTTCAAAATGCAATTTTATGCTGTTTTTGGCCGTCATTGCGAATTTCTTTGCCATGGCATGTGTCTGCATGCTTTTTTAAGTGGATTTCAAGTGTTTTTAAGACATTTCAAATTTGGACATTTTTCACAATAAAAGGCAATACTATAGTATGACTTTTTTTTCAATCATTTTTTCAAAATGCAATTTGACGCTGTTTTTGGCCGTCATTGTGAATTTCTTTGTCATGGCATGTGTCTGCACGCTATTTTAGGTGGATTTCAAGTGTTTTTAAGACATTATAAATTTTGACATTTTTGACAAAAAAGGCAATACTATAGTATGACTTTTTTTTCGATGATTTTTTCAAAATGCAGTTGTATGCATTTTTTGCCCGTTATTGCAACTTTCTTTGCCATGGCATGTGTCTGCATGCTTTTTTAAGTGGATTTCAAGTGTTTTTAAGACATTTTAAATTTGGACATTTTTCACAAAAAAGGCAATACTATAGTATGGCTTTTTCGGTAAATTTTTTGAACATGCAATTTTATGCTGTTTTCTGCCGTTTTTGCAACTTTCTTTGCTATAGCATGTGTCTGCATCCTTTTTTAAGTGGATTTCAAGTGTTTTTAAAACATTTTAAATTTTGACGTTTTTAACAAAAAAGGCAATACTATAGTATGACTTTTTTTTCGATCATTTTTTTCAAAATGCAATTTTATGCTGTTTTTGGCCTTTATTGCGATCTTCTTTGCCATGGCTTGTCTTAGAACGCTATTTTAGGTGGATTTCAAGTGTTTTTAAGACATTTTAAATTTTGACATCTTTCACAAAAAAGGCAATACTATAGTATGACTTTTTTTCGATGTTTTTTTCAAAATGCAATTTTATGCTGTTTTTGGTCATTATTTAATTTCTTTGCCATGGCATGTCTTGGAACGCTATTTTAGGTGGATTCCAAGTGATTTTAAGACATTTTAAATTTTGACATTTTTGACAAAAAAGGCAATACTATAGTATGACTTTTTTTTCGATGATTTTTTCAAAATGCAGTTTTATGCTGTTTTTGCCCGTTATTGCGACTTTCTTTGCCATGGCATGTGTCTGCATGCTTTTTTAAGTGGATTTCAAGTGTTTTTAAGACATTTCAAATTTGGACATTTTTCACAAAAAAGGCAATACTATAGTATGGCTTTTTCGGTCAATTTTTTGAAAATGCAATTTTATGCTGTTTTCTGCCGTTTTTGCAACTTTCTTTGCTATAGCATGTGTTTGCACGCTATTTTAGGTGGATTCCAAGTGATTTTAAGACATTGTAAATTTTGACATTTTTGACAAAAAAGGCAATACTATAGTATGACTTTTTTTTCGATGATTTTTTCAAAATGCAGTTTTATGCTGTTTTTGCCCGTAATTGCGACTTTCTTTGCCATGGCATGTGTCTGCATCCTTTTTTAAGTGGATTTCAAGTGTTTTTAAGACATTTCAAATTTGGACATTTTTCACAAAAAGGCAATACTATAGTATGACTTTTTTTCAATCATTTTTTTCAAAATGCAATTTTATGCTGTTTTTGGCCGTTATTGTGAATTTCTTCGCCATGGCATGTGTCTGCACGCTATTTTAGGTGGATTTCAAGTGATTTTAAGACATTTTAAATCTTGAAATCTTTCACAAAAAAGGCAATACTATAGTATGACTTTTTTTTCGATCATTTTTTTCAAAATGCAATTTTATGCTGTTTTTGGCCTTTATTGCGATCTTCTTTGCCATGGCATGTCTTAGAACGCTATTTTAGGTGGATTTCAAGTGTTTTTAAGACATTTTAAATTTTGACATTTTTCACAAAAAAGGCAATACTATAGTATGACTTTTTTTTCGATCATTTTTTTCAAAATGCAATTTTATGCTGTTTTTGGCCTTTATTGCGATCTTCTTTGCCATGGCATGTCTTAGAACGCTATTTTAGGTGGATTTCAAGTGTTTTTAAGACATTTTAAATTTTGACATTTTTCACAAAAAAGGCAATACTATAGTATGACTTTTTTTTCAATCATTTTTCAAAATGCAATTTTATGCTGTTTTTGGCCGTCATTATTGCAATTTCTTTGCCATGGCATGTCTTGGAACGCTATTTTAGGTGGATTCCAAGTGATTTTAAGACATTTTAAATTTTGACATTTTTCACAAAAAAGGCAATACTATAGTATGACTTTTTTTTTCGATGATTTTTTCAAAATGCAGTTTTATGCTGTTTTTGCCCGTTATTGCGACTTTCTTTGCCATGGCATGTGTCTGCACGCTATTTTAGGTGGATTTCAAGTGATTTTAAGACATTTTAAATCTTGACATTTTTCACAAAAAAAGGCAATACTATAGTATGACTTTTTTTTCAATCATTTTTTCAAAATGCAATTTGACGCTGTTTTTGGCCGTCATTGTGAATTTCTTTGTCATGGCATGTGTCTGCACGCTATTTTAGGTGGATTTCAAGTGTTTTTAAGACATTATAAATTTTGACATTTTTGACAAAAAAGGCAATACTATAGTATGACTTTTTTTTCGATGATTTTTTCAAAATGCAGTTGTATGCATTTTTTGCCCGTTATTGCGACTTTCTTTGCCATGGCATGTGTCTGCATGCTTTTTTAGGTGGATTTCAAGTGTTTTTAAGACATTTTAAATCTTGACATTTTTCAGAAAAAAGGCAATACTATAGTATGACTTTTTTTTCAATCATTTTTTCAAAATGCAATTTGACGCTGTTTTTTGCCGTCATTGTGAATTTCTTCGCCATGGCATGTGTCTGCACGCTATTTTAGGTGGATTTCAAGTGATTTTAAGACATTTTAAATCTTGAAATCTTTCACAAAAAAGGCAATACTATAGTATGACTTTTTTTTCGATCATTTTTTTCAAAATGCAATTTTATGCTGTTTTTGGCCTTTATTGCGATCTTCTTTGCCATGGCATGTCTTAGAACGCTATTTTAGGTGGATTTCAAGTGTTTTTAAGACATTTTAAATTTTGACATTTTTCACAAAAAAGGCAATACTATAGTATGACTTTTTTTCGATCATTTTTCAAAATGCAATTTTATGCTGTTTTTGGTCAATATTATGAATTTCTTTGCCATGGCATGTCTTGGAACGCTATTTTATGTGGATTCCAATTGATTTTAAGACATTTTAAATTTTGACATTTTTGACAAAAAAGGCAATACTATAGTATGACTTTTTTTTCGATGATTTTTTCAAAATGCAGTTTTATGCTGTTTTTGCCCGTTATTGCGACTTTCTTTGCCATGGCATGTGTCTGCATGCTTTTTAAGTGGATTTCAAGTGTTTTTAAGACATTTCAAATTTTGACATTTTTCACAAAAAAGGCAATACTATAGTATGACTTTTTTTTCGATCATTTTTTTCAAAATGCAATTTTATGCTGTTTTTGGCCTTTATTGCGATCTTCTTTGCCATGGCATGTCTTAGAACGCTATTTTAGGTGGATTTCAAGTGTTTTTAAGACATTTTAAATTTTGACATTTTTCACAAAAAAGGCAATACTATAGTATGACTTTTTTTCGATCATTTTTTTCAAAATGCAATTTTATGCTGTTTTTGGCCGTCATTGCGAATTTCTTTGCCATGGCATGTGTCTGCATGCTTTTTTAAGTGGATTTCAAGTGTTTTTAAGACATTTCAAATTTGGACATTTTTCACAATAAAAGGCAATACTATAGTATGACTTTTTTTTCAATCATTTTTTCAAAATGCAATTTGACGCTGTTTTTGGCCGTCATTGTGAATTTCTTTGTCATGGCATGTGTCTGCACGCTATTTTAGGTGGATTTCAAGTGTTTTTAAGACATTATAAATTTTGACATTTTTGACAAAAAAGGCAATACTATAGTATGACTTTTTTTTCGATGATTTTTTCAAAATGCAGTTGTATGCATTTTTTGCCCGTTATTGCAACTTTTTTTTCCCTTGGATGTGTCTGCATGCGTTTTTTGGTGGATTTTAAGTGTTTTTTAGACATTTTAAATCTTGACATTTTTCAGAAAAAAGGCAATACTATAGTATGACTTTTTTCAAACATTTTTTCAAAATGCAATTTGACGCTGTTTTTGGCCGTCATTGCGAATTTCTTTGCCATGGCATGTCTTGGAACGCTATTTTAGGTGGATTCCAAGTGATTTTAAGACATTTTAAATTTTGACATTTTTCACAAAAAAGGCAATACTATAGTATGACTTTTTTTTTCGATGATTTTTTCAAAATGCAGTTTTATGCTGTTTTTGCCCGTTATTGTGACTTTCTTCGCCATGGCATGTGTCTGCACGCTATTTTAGGTGGATTTCAAGTGATTTTAAGACATTTTAAATCTTGACATCTTTCACAAAAAAGGCAATACTATAGTATGACTTTTTTTTCGATCATTTTTTTCAAAATGCAATTTTATGCTGTTTTTGGCCTTTATTGCGATCTTCTTTGCCATGGCATGTCTTAGAACGCTATTTTAGGTGGATTTCAAGTGTTTTTAAGACATTTTAAATTTTGACATTTTTCACAAAAAAGGCAATACTATAGTATGACTTTTTTTCGATCATTTTTTTCAAAATGCAATTTTATGCTGTTTTTGGTCATTATTGAATTTCTTTGCCATGGCATGTCTTGGAACGCTATTTTAGGTGGATTCCAAGTGATTTTAAGACATTTTAAATTTTGACATTTTTCACAAAAAAGGCAATACTATAGTATGACTTTTTTTTTCGATCATTTTTTCACAATGCAGTTTTATGCTGTTTTTGCCCGTTATTGCGACTTTCTTTGCCATGGCATGTGTCTGCATGCTTTTTTAAGTGGATTTCAAGTGATTTTAAGACATTTTAAATCTTGACATTTTTCACAAAAAAGGCAATACTATAGTATGACTTTTTTTTTCAATCATTTTTTCAAAATGCAATTTTATGCTGTTTTTGGTCATTATTATAATTTCTTTGCCATGGCATGTCTTGGAACGCTATTTTAGGTGGATTCCAAGTGATTTTAAGACATTTTAAATTTTGACATTTTTCACAAAAAAGGCAATACTATAGTATGACTTTTTTTTTCGATGATTTTTTCAAAATGCAGTTTTATGCTGTTTTTGCCCGTTATTGTGACTTTCTTCGCCATGGCATGTGTCTGCACGCTATTTTAGGTGGATTTCAAGTGATTTTAAGACATTTTAAATCTTGACATTTTTCACAAAAAAGGCAATACTATAGTATGACTTTTTTTTCGATCATTTTTTTCAAAATGCAATTTTATGCTGTTTTTGGCCTTTATTGCGATCTTCTTTGCCATGGCATGTCTTAGAACGCTATTTTAGGTGGATTTCAAGTGTTTTTAAGACATTTTAAATTTTGACATTTTTCACAAAAAAGGCAATACTATAGTATGACTTTTTTTCGATCATTTTTTTCAAAATGCAATTTTATGCTGTTTTTGGCCGTCATTGCGAATTTCTTTGCCATGGCATGTCTTGGAACGCTATTTTAGGTGGATTCCAAGGGATTTTAAGACATTTTAAATTTTGACATTTTTCACAAAAAAGGCAATACTATAGTATGACTTTTTTTTTTCGATCATTTTTTCACAATGCAGTTTTATGCTGTTTTTGCCCGTTATTGCGACTTTCTTTGCCATGGCATGTGTCTGCATGCTTTTTTAAGTGGATTTCAAGTGTTTTTAAGACATTTCAAATTTGGACATTTTTCACAAAAAAGGCAATACTATAGTATGGCTTTTTCGGTCAATTTTTTGAACATGCAATTTTATGCTGTTTTCTGCCGTTTTTGCAACTTTCTTTGCTATAGCATGTGTTTGCACGCTATTTTAGGTGGATTCCAAGTGATTTTAAGACATTTTAAATTTTGACATGTTTCACAAAAAAGGCAATACTATAGTATGACTTTTTTTTCAATCATTTTTTCAAAATGCAATTTTATGCTGTTTTTGGCCGTCATTGTGATTTTTTTTGCCATGGCATGTCTTGGAACGCTATTTTAGGTGGATTCCAAGTGATTTTAAGACATTTTAAATTTTGACATTTTTCACAAAAAAGGCAATACTATAGTATGACTTTTTTTTCGATGATTTTTTCAAAATGCAATTTGACGCTGTTTTTGGCCCTCATTGTGAATTTCTTTGTCATGGCATGTGTCTGCACGCTATTTTAGGTGGATTTCAAGTGTTTTTAAGACATTATAAATGTTGACATTTTTGACAAAAAAGGCAATACTATAGTATGACTTTTTTTTCGATGATTTTTTCAAAATGCAGTTGTATGCATTTTTTGCCCGTTATTGCGACTTTCTTTGCCATGGCATGTGTCTGCATGCTTTTTTAGGTGGATTTCAAGTGTTTTTAAGACATTTTAAATCTTGACATTTTTCAGAAAAAAGGCAATACTATAGTATGACTTTTTTTTCAATCATTTTTTCAAAATGCAATTTGACGCTGTTTTTTGCCGTCATTGTGAATTTCTTCGCCATGGCATGTGTCTGCACGCTATTTTAGGTGGATTTCAAGTGATTTTAAGACATTTTAAATCTTGAAATCTTTCACAAAAAAGGCAATACTATAGTATGACTTTTTTTTCGATCATTTTTTTCAAAATGCAATTTTATGCTGTTTTTGGCCGTCATTGCGAATTTCTTTGCCATGGCATGTCTTGGAACGCTATTTTAGGTGGATTCCAAGTGATTTTAAGACATTTTAAATTTTGACATTTTTCACAAAAAAGGCAATACTATAGTATGACTTTTTTTTTTCGATCATTTTTTCACAATGCAGTTTTATGCTGTTTTTGCCCGTTATTGCGACTTTCTTTGCCATGGCATGTGTCTGCATGCTTTTTTAAGTGGATTTCAAGTGTTTTTAAGACATTTTAAATTTTGACATTTTTCACAAAAAAAGGCAATACTATAGTATGACTTTTTTTTCAATCATTTTTTCAAAATGCAATTTGACGCTGTTTTTGGCCGTCATTGTGAATTTCTTTGTCATGGCATGTGTCTGCACGCTATTTTAGGTGGATTTCAAGTGTTTTTAAGACATTATAAATTTTGACATTTTTGACAAAAAAGGCAATACTATAGTATGACTTTTTTTTCGATGATTTTTTCAAAATGCAGTTGTATGCATTTTTTGCCCGTTATTGCGACTTTCTTTGCCATGGCATGTGTCTGCATGCTTTTTTAGGTGGATTTCAAGTGTTTTTAAGACATTTTAAATCTTGACATTTTTCAGAAAAAAGGCAATACTATAGTATGACTTTTTTTTCAATCATTTTTTCAAAATGCAATTTGACGCTGTTTTTTGCCGTCATTGTGAATTTCTTTGCCATGGCATGTCTTAGCACGCTATTTTAGGTGGATTTCAAGTGTTTTTAAGACATTTTAAATTTTGACATTTTTGACAAAAAAGGCAATACTATAGTATGACTTTTTTTTCAAACATTTTTTCAAAATGCAATTTGACGCTGTTTTTGGCCGTCATTGCGAATTTCTTTGCCATGGCATGTCTTGGAACGCTATTTTAGGTGGATTCCAAGTGATTTTAAGACATTTTAAATTTTGACATTTTTCACAAAAAAGGCAATACTATAGTATGACTTTTTTTTTCGATGATTTTTTCAAAATGCAGTTTTATGCTGTTTTTGCCCGTTATTGTGAATTTCTTCGCCATGGCATGTGTCTGCACGCTATTTTAGGTGGATTTCAAGTGATTTTAAGACATTTTAAATCTTGACATCTTTCACAAAAAAGGCAATACTATAGTATGACTTTTTTTTCGATCATTTTTTTCAAAATGCAATTTTATGCTGTTTTTGGCCTTTATTGCGATCTTCTTTGCCATGGCATGTCTTAGAACGCTATTTTAGGTGGATTTCAAGTGTTTTTAAGACATTTTAAATTTTGACATTTTTCACAAAAAAGGCAATACTATAGTATGACTTTTTTTCGATCATTTTTTTCAAAATGCAATTTTATGCTGTTTTTGGTCATTATTGAATTTCTTTGCCATGGCATGTCTTGGAACGCTATTTTAGGTGGATTCCAAGTGATTTTAAGACATTTTAAATTTTGACATTTTTCACAAAAAAGGCAATACTATAGTATGACTTTTTTTTTTCGATCATTTTTTCACAATGCAGTTTTATGCTGTTTTTGCCCGTTATTGCGACTTTCTTTGCCATGGCATGTGTCTGCATGCTTTTTTAAGTGGATTTCAAGTGTTTTTAAGACATTTCAAATTTGGACATTTTTCACAAAAAAGGCAATACTATAGTATGGCTTTTTCTGTCAATTTTTTGAACATGCAATTTTATGCTGTTTTCCACCGTTTTTGCAACTTTCTTTGCTATAGCATGTGTTTGCACGCTATTTTAGGTGGATTCCAAGTGATTTTAAGACATTGTAAATTTTGACATTTTTGACAAAAAAGGCAATACTATAGTATGACATTTTTTCAATCATTTTTTTCAAAATGCAATTTTATGCTGTTTTTGGTCGTTATTGCGATCTTCTTTGCCATGGCATGTGTCTGCACGCTATTTTAGGTGGATTCCAAGTGATTTTAAGACATTTTAAATTTTGACATGTTTCACAAAAAAGGCAATACTATAGTATGACTTTTTTTTCAATCATTTTTTCAAAATGCAATTTTATGCTGTTTTTGGCCGTCATTGCGAATTTCTTTGCCATGGCATGTCTTGGAACGCTATTTTAGGTGGATTCCAAGTGATTTTAAGACATTTTAAATTTTGACATTTTTCACAAAAAACGCAATACTATAGTATGACTTTTTTTTCGATGATTTTTTGAAAATGCATTTTTATGCTGTTTTTTGCCGTTTTTGCAACTTTCTTTGCTATAGCATGTCTTTGCACGCTATTTTAGGTGGATTCCAAGTGATTTTAAGACATTTCAAATTTGGACATTTTTGACAAAAAAGGCAATACTATAGTATGACTTTTTTTTCGATCATTTTTTTCAAAATGCAATTTTATGCTGTTTTTGGCCGTTATTGCGATCTTCTTTGCCATGGCATGTCTTAGCACGCTATTTTAGGTGGATTTCAAGTGTTTTTAAGACATTTTAAATTTTGACATTTTTCACAAAAAAAGGCAATACTATAGTATGACTTTTTTTTCAATCATTTTTTCAAAATGCAATTTTATGCTGTTTTTGGCCGTCATTGTGAATTTCTTTGTCATGGCATGTGTCTGCACGCTATTTTAGGTGGATTTCAAGTGTTTTTAAGACATTATAAATTTTGACATTTTTGACAAAAAAGGCAATACTATAGTATGACTTTTTTTTCGATGATTTTTTCAAAATGCAGTTGTATGCATTTTTTGCCCGTTATTGCGACTTTCTTTGCCATGGCATGTGTCTGCATGCTTTTTTAGGTGGATTTCAAGTGTTTTTAAGACATTTTAAATCTTGACATTTTTCACAAAAAAAGCAATACTATAGTATGGCTTTTTCGGTCATTTTTTTGAAAATGCAATTTTATGCTGTTTTTTGCCGTTTTTGCAACTTTCTTTGCTATAGCATGTGTTTGCACGCTATTTTAGGTGGATTCCAAGTGATTTTAAGACATTGTAAATTTTGACATGTTTGACAAAAAAGGCAATACTATAGTATGGCTATTTTTTCTATCATTTTTTCAAAATGCAATTTTATGCTGTTTTGGCCGTCGTTGCAAATTTCTTTGCCATGGCATGTCTTAGCACGCTATTTTAGGTGGATTTCAAGTGATTTTAAGACATTGTAAATTTTGACATTTTTGACAAAAAAGGCATGACTTTTTTTTCTATCATTTTTTTCAAAATGCAATTTTATGCTGTTTTTGGCCGTTATTGCGATCTTCTTTGCCATGGCATGTCTTAGCACGCTATTTTAGGTGGTTTCCAAGTGTTTTTAAGACATTATAAATTTTGACATTTTTGACAAAAAAGGCAATACTATAGTATGACTTTTTTTTCGATGATTTTTTCAAAATGCAGTTGTATGCATTTTTTGCCCGTTATTGCGACTTTCTTTGCCATGGCATGTGTCTGCATGCTTTTTTAGGTGGATTTCAAGTGTTTTTAAGACATTTTAAATCTTGACATTTATCACAAAAAAGGCAATACTATAGTATGACTTTTTCGGTGAGTTGTTTGAAAATGCAATTTTATGCTGTTTTTGGCTGTTTTTGCAACTTTCTTTGCTATATTATGCCTCTGCACGCTATTTTAGGTGGATTCCAAATGATTTTAAGACATTTTAAATTTTGACATTTTTGACAAAAAAGGCAATACTATAGTATGACTTTTTTTTCGATCATTTTTTCAAAATGCAGTTTTATGCTGTTTTTGCCCGTTATTGCGACTTTCTTTGCCATGGCATGTGTCTGCACGCTATTTTAGGTGGATTTCAAGTGTTTTTAAGACATTTTAAATCTTGACATTTTCACAAAAAAAGGCAATACTATAGTATGACTTTTTTTTTTCAATCATTTTTTCAAAATGCAATTTTATGCTATTTTTGCCCGTTATTGCGACTTTCTTTGCCATGGCATGTGTCTGCATGCTTTTTTAAGTGGATTTCAAGTGTTTTTAAGACATTGTAAATTTTGACATGTTTGACAAAAAAGGCAATACTATAGTATGGCTATTTTTTCTATCATTTTTTCAAAATGCAATTTTATGCTGTTTTGGCCGTCGTTGCAAATTTCTTTGCCATGGCATGTCTTAGCACGCTATTTTAGGTGGATTTCAAGTGATTTTAAGACATTGTAAATTTTGACATTTTTGACAAAAAAGGCAATACTATAGTATGACTTTTTTTTCTATCATTTTTTTCAAAATGCAATTTTATGCTGTTTTTGGCCGTTATTGCGATCTTCTTTGCCATGGCATGTCTTAGCACGCTATTTTAGGTGGTTTCCAAGTGTTTTTAAGACATTTTAAATCTTGACATTTATCACAAAAAAGGCAATACTATAGTATGACTTTTTCGGTGAGTTGTTTGAAAATGCAATTTTATGCTGTTTTTGGCTGTTTTTGCAACTTTCTTTGCTATATTATGCCTCTGCACGCTATTTTAGGTGGATTCCAAATGATTTTAAGACATTTTAAATTTTGACATTTTTGACAAAAAAGGCAATACTATAGTATGACTTTTTTTTCGATCATTTTTTCAAAATGCAGTTTTATGCTGTTTTTGCCCGTTATTGCGACTTTCTTTGCCATGGCATGTGTCTGCACGCTATTTTAGGTGGATTTCAAGTGTTTTTAAGACATTTTAAATCTTGACATTTTCACAAAAAAAGGCAATACTATAGTATGACTTTTTTTTTTCAATCATTTTTTCAAAATGCAATTTTATGCTATTTTTGCCCGTTATTGCGACTTTCTTTGCCATGGCATGTGTCTGCATGCTTTTTTAAGTGGATTTCAAGTGTTTTTAAGACATTTCAAATTTGGACATTTTTCACAAAAAAGGCAATACTATAGTATGACATTTTTTTTCAATCATTTTTTCAAAATGCAATTTTATGCTGTTTTTGGCCGTTATTGCGACTTTCTTTGCCATGGCATGTGTCTGCACGCTATTTTTGGTGGATTTTAAGTGTTTTTAAGACATTTTAAATTTTGACATTTTTCACAAAAAAAGGCAATACTATAGTATGACTTTTTTTTCGATCATTTTTTTCAAAATGCAATTTTATGCTGTTTTTGGCCGTTATTGCGAATTTCTTTGCCATGGCATGTGTCTGCATGCTTTTTTAAATGGATTTCAAGTGCTTTTTAGACATTTTAAATTTTGACATATTTCACCCAAAATGCAAAAGTATAGTATGGCTTGTCAAATTTTGACAAGTCAAATAAATGGCTGAAAACAACATATCATAGCTTGTAGAGACGGGTCATCAAATTGCACTTCAGTATAGTACTGTATATTATCTGAATTTATGAAAAAATGTTATAATATGTCACCAAAAAAGCCAGAACAACATCATCATAGTATAATATGTCACTGAGCATATCACAAAAACGTCACATTATTGCACGTCATCATCAATGTCATCAAAAGGTCAAAATGTAGTTTGTTGTGTCAGGAAAACATAACAGTATAATATATCGTCAAAACGTCATAGTTTAATCTGTCCTCCAAAATTTCATGAAAATGTCAATTTATTGTACTTTCAAATTTCCAATAAAATAATTCATTATGCCGGTGAAAATGTAACAATAACGTCATTGGTTACTTTGTATTTTAAATACTTTATATAAAGATCAGAGTGTTTAATGTTCTTAAAGCTGCAATAAAAATGTCATGGTAAACATACATTTTTAACAAACCGAAACAATGACTCATCATATTTACCTCAGAGTCACCGAACGCCTCCAACCTGAAGATCTCACGGATGGATAAGACGTGCGGCTCTGTGCTCGGAGGAGACGAGATCTTTCTGCTCTGCGACAAAGTCCAGAAAGGTGAGGACACCTGACGTCACGTAACAGTTGTGTGCCGACTCCGAAAAATATCCCATCATGCCTTTGTGCTTCACCTTTCAGATGATATCGAGATCCGATTCTACGAGGAGGACGACGAAGGAGGCTGGGAGGCTTTCGGAGACTTCTCACCTACGGACGTCCACAAACAGGTGTGAGACAGAGAGAGAGAGAGAGTGTGTGTGTGTGTGTGTGTGTGTGTGTGTGTGTGTGTGTGTGTACAAGAGTGAAAGGTTGTCGTCCAGGTTGACCCCACCCTCCGCCCAATGACAGCTGGGATTGGCTCCAGCCCCACACGACCTTTGCGAGGACAAGTGGTTACAGACAATGAATGAATGAATGATTATATAATTTAAATTTAATATTAATTAAAAAAAAAAATTATTTAATCTAATTTATACATTTAATGATAATTTAATTTAAAATTGATATTTATTGATGTAATTTTAATTTAAAAATTAAAATTTTACTTTTAAATTTAACTCAAATTTCTGTTTTGTTTTGTTTTTTTAATTTTTGCAACTTTACAAAATACTGATATACATCTACAGAACATCACCAACTCATAATCTTATTTATTCTTATTTTTACTTTACACTGGCATTTTTTAGTGGAAAATATAAAGTATAATCATATCATACTGAATTTGGTGTTAAATCCTTCATGGGGTCAGAAGTTTTCTTAAAGCAAACGCAAAGAAATACACTTTACTGTTAATTTAAAAAACAAAGAAAAGAACGTGTGCACGGGTTATTTGAAAAATCACGTGAGTAAGTCAAAATTTAATCCGTATTAACTGAAAGATGAAAAATAAGAAATTGAGCTTTAAAGTGAAATGTTAACCAGTTTAAGATGAGATGTTTATTTTCTCTCCTCAGTACGCCATCGTGTTCAAAACGCCGCCCTATCACAGCGCAGAGATCGAGCGACCCGTCACCGTCTTCCTGCAGCTGAAGAGGAAAAAGGCGGGCGACAGCAGCGACCCCAAACAGTTCACCTACATCCCGCAGGTTCAAGGTCAGCCGCCAGCGTCACACCGAGCAAATACAGTGACGTGTAAATCTCCTGTATGCTGTTTTTTTTGTTTTAGTTCTCAGTTTTGAGGTTTCCCTCTGAGGAAACGTTTGCTGAGCACCGAGTTTTAGTCCTCACCGACTCGCTCACGTCTTCATCATCCACACATTCACGAAGGCAAAAGAAAAAAGGACATTTTAGACAAAGATGTTTTTCCAGTTTTCTCACCTCTGTGTTTATTTCCCTTCAAACATCAGATGTTTCTTCTGTTTCAGACAAAGAGGAGGTGCTGAGGAAGAAGCAGAAGCCGCTGCCTCACTATGAGCCCTGGAGAGGAGGAGGAGGAAGAGGAGGAGGAGCCGGGGGATTCGGAGGAGGAGGCGCTGGAGGAGGAGGAGGAGGAGGAGGAGGAGGTAGGCATGTCTGAGGAGGCTGTCTGAAATCACGTTTCAGCTGCCTGGAAATTTCATTTTGGTGCCTGAAATCAAGGAAACATTCACTGAAATCACGATTCAACAGTCTGAAATCGTGTTTTCGCTGCCTGAAATCATGATGAAGCTGTTTGGAATCATAATTGTTGACGTTCTTAATGAAATTTTGAATGACATACTCATGATTCGTGATTACATCATAATTTCGAACAGCTAAAGAGTTATTTCGCAGAGTTACGGAATGATTTCGGACAGTGGAATTATGATTCCACGTAACTAAGTCAAGATTTCGGACAGCCAGCTGAAGCATGATTTGGGGCAGTTAAAGTATTAATTTAGGCGACTGAATTGTCTGAAATGTTGTTCAGAACCTTAGAATCAAGCTCGGTCTGCGGGGATTATGTGGCGGCTGTTCAGGATCTTACTTTGTTTCCTTCTTCAGGATTTCAGTTCAACCAGCAGATGAACGGATCAGGAGGAGCAGCAGGAGTTTTCTTCCCTGGAGGATTCACAGGGTTCAGCGTAGGGGCTCAGATGTCAGGCTCCACCCCTCAGACGGGGGTAACTCTGCAACAGACAGACGGACAGACAGGACAGACAGGACAGACTGGAGGACAGACGGGCTCACCACTACAACAGCAGCTGTTTCAGCTCGGTACGACACGCCATCCTGCTCCGATTCTTTGCAGATGATGTGACGCTGTTTGTGTGGGATCACATTTTGATTAGACGTCTGACTCCTCTTTGTGTTTCAGCCGCCGCCCTCCACAACAGAGCCTCTCAGAACGCCAGACAGACCGCCACCGCCCTGCTGCAGTACTGCAGCACCGGGGACGCCCGGGTCCTTCTGGCTATCCAGAGACACCTCTGTGGTGTCCAGGACGGCAACGGAGACACGTGAGTTTCTGTACTTAAGACTAATTTTGAAAAGTGATATTGTATCCTCCACGTTTTGCCTCTTGTCTCACAAACAGAAAAGAAGCCGTCTGTGGTGAAGATTTTTTTCTGTTTTCTGGTCACTGGTTTGGGAAACAATAATATCATCATCATAATTAATGCGCCCATTGTTGCACCAAAATCAACAATTACAATGGCCGGCTACCGGTTTGTTTATGTTTGTTTTCACACCTCGTCGTCCGTGCATGAGTCACATTTCAGTTTTGTTGCACCTCAGGCCATGTGCCAGAAAGGTGTTAAACAAAAAGCCATCCAGCCGAGACTTCCCTCTCCCCGGCCACTTCATCCAGCTCTTCCCGGGGGACCCCGAGGCGTTATAGACTATTACATAGTCTCTCCAACGTGTCCTGGGTCTGCCCCAGGTTCTCCTACCGGTGGGACGTGCCCTGAACACCTCACCAGGGAGGCGTCCTGGAGGCATCCTAATTAGATGCCTGAGCCACCTCATCTGGCTCTTCTCAACGCGGAGGAGCAGCGGCTCTACTCCGAGCTCCTCCCGGATGACCGAGCTTCGCACCCTATCTCTAAGGGAGAGCCCAGCCACCCTACGGAGGAAACTCATTTCGGCCGCTTGTACCAGCGATCTTGTTCTTTCGGTCACTACCCAAAGCTCGTGACCATAGGTGAGGGTAGGAACGAAGATCGACCAGTAAATCGAGAGCTTTGCCTTTCGGCTCAGCTCCCTCTTCACCAAGACAGACCGGTGCAGAGTCCGCATTACTGCAGACGCTGAACTGATTCGCCTGTCGATCTCCCGCTCCATCCTTCCCTCACTCGTGAACAAGACCCCGAGGTACTTAAACTCCTCCACTTGGGGCAGAATCTCATCCCCGATCCGGAGGGGGCACTCCACCCTTTTCCGGCTGAGAACCATGGACTCGGATTTAGAGGTGCTGATTCTCATCCCGGCTGCTTCACACTCAGCAGCGAACCGATCCAGTGAGAGCTGAAGGTCACGGCCCGATGAAGCCAACAGGACCACATCATCTGCAAAAAGCAGGGACCCAATCCTGAGGTCACCAAACCGGACCCCCTCAGCACCCTGGCTGCGCTTAGAAATTCTGTCCAAAAAAGTTATGAACAGAATCGGTGACAAAGGGCAGCCCTGGCAGAGTCCAGCCCTCACCAGAAACAAGTCCGACTTACTGCCGGCAATGTGAACCAAGCTCTGGTACCAGTCGTACAGCGAACGAACGGCCCGTTTCAGGGGGTCCGATACCCAATACTCCAGGAGAACCCCCCACAGGACTCCCCAAGGAACACGGTTGAGTGCCTTCTCCAAGTCTAAAAAGCACATGTGGACTGGTTGGGCAAATTCCCATGCACACTCAAGGATCCTGCCAAGGGTCCAGAGCTGGTCCACAGTTCCACGACCAGGATGAAAACCGCATTGCTTCTCCTGATTCCGAGGTTCAACTATCCGGCGGACCCTCCTCTCTAGTACCCCCAAACAGACCTTACCAGGTAGGCTGAGGAGTGTGATCCCTCTGTAGTTGGAACACACTCTCCGGTCCCTCTTCTTAAAAAGAGGGACCACCACCCCAGTCTGCCAGTCCAGAGACACTGCCCCCGATGTCCACACAATGTTGCAGAGTTCTGTCAACCATGACAGCCCCACAACATCCAGGGCCTTCCCTGGGCGGATCTCATCCATCCCCGGGGCCACCGAGGAGCTTTCTGACCACCTCGGCAACCTCAGCCCCAGAGATGGAGGAGCCCACCCCCGAGTCCCCAGGCCCTGCTTCCTCACCGGAAGGCGTGTCGGTGGGATTGAGGAGGTCTTCGAAGTATTCCTTCCACCGATCCACAACGTCCCAAGTCGAAGGTCAGCAGTGCCCCGTCCCCACCATACACAGTTTTGACAGAGCACTGCTTCCCCCTCCTGAGACGCCAGCTCGTGGTCCAGAACCTCTTCGAAGCCATCTGGAAGTCGTTCTCCATGGCCTCACTGAACTCCTCCCATGCCCAGGTTTTCGCTTCAGCAACTGCTGTAGCTGCACTCCGCTTGGCCTGTCGGTACGTACTCCTTCCTCAGCTTGACGTCACCCCTCACCACCGGTGTCCACCAACGGGTTTGGGTGTTGCCGCCACGACAGGCACCGACCACCTTACGGCCACAGCACCAATCAGCCGCCTCAACAATGGAGGCACGGAACATGGCCCACTCGGACTCAATGTCCCCCGCCTCCCCGGGGAAATGGTCAAAGCTCTCCCGGAGGTGGGAGATGAAGCTCCATCTGACAGGAGACTTTGCCAGATGTTCCCAGCAGACCCTCACAATGCGTTTGGGTCCGCCAGGTCTGACCGGCTTCCTCCTCCACCATCTGAGCCAAGTCACCACCAGGTGGTGGTTGGTTGACAGCTCCACCCCTCTCTTCACCCGAGTGTCCAAGACATACGGCCGCAAGTCCAACGGTACGACTACAAAGCCGATCATTGAACTGCGGCCTAGGGTGTCCTGATGCCAAGTGCGCATATGGACACCCTTATGCTTGAACATGGTGTTCGTTATGGACAATCTGTGGCGAGCACAGAAGTCCAATAACAAAACACCACTCGGGTTCAGATCAGCAGGGCCATTCCTCCCAATCACACCCCTCCAGGTCTCACTGTCGTTGCCA